>NC_045443.1:3028231-3036534 GCF_002776525.5 Piliocolobus tephrosceles | reverse complement strand
GATTGTTGTCTCCTTGCTTTGGAAATCCGCCCACTGTGTGGGGCTGTTTGAGGCAGGCCACAATGGTTTCTCAGTCATCCCTGAGTACCTGACCGGCGTTCTCTTGGGAGTTACCACTGGCCACATCTGGAGAGCGAGGGGTGCATTTACCTAGTGAGGCGGAGCGGAGGAAACCCCTCTTTGGGGATTGCCGGATGTCCCTCTTGTCCTCCTCTGGGAGCGTCAGTTGCCGATTTTCGTCATCCTGGTAGGACAGCCTGGAACAGAGAGCTCTTGGGGCTTGTTCCAGGAGGCTGACAAGTGGCCACCCACAGGGACAGCTGCACCCCCGGAAAGCACTTTGCTCTGATCCTTAGTGAAGGGACACCCGCTTTGTGCTTACAGACAGGTTCGGGGAACTGCCACCTCAAGAAGTTCTGGCCTGCCCCTGGCGTCTTCCAGGCCTGCTCAGTGGGAGTTGCCAGCTCCCCACCCGCAGCCTGTCTCATGAGCCTGCGGTTCTGACTTGGGACAGTGAAGGCACTCTGGGGTCAAAGGTGTTGAGAAAGCGGAAAGAATCCTAGGCCCATGAAGTTGTTTTGAGGAATGGTATTCATTTCCCTAAAAATCAATTTAGAGACAGTTATCTAAAGGAAGCTTCAGGTATTTCCCCTTTTTATATTGACTGTATTTCACTGAGTCAGAAAAGTAGAAGGCCTGTCACGCCCACCGCCCCATTTTGCTGATGGGGACACGAAGGCACAGGGTGGTTGATCGATTTGTCAAGAGTCGCTGGTTGGGACTCTTTCCATGCTTTTCCTCACTCACTGGATTCTTCTTTCTATGCTGGGGAAAAGGAGGTGCTTCTGCTACTCTTCCCGTCCAGTTCCGGAGCAGAAAGCACTGGACCCAGGGAAGCCGCATGCTGTGCTGGCCTGGCTGCCGCTCTCCCCACACCCCCACAGTGGGGAACCTGGTGCCCCCTCCCACCACCTCCAGCCACACCTTTCCTGTCTTCAAAAGCCTGCAAGGCTACTCCTTCCTCACTCTAAAGTCCTCTCAGGAACCGAACAGACTGACATGCTGGGATGGGTCGGTGAGTGCTTCGTTCCTGCCCCGGGCCCCTGTGAGGTTCCTCCCTGTCTGCATCAGCAGCTCCGGGGTTCCCTGGTGGGGCTGAGAGAGGACACGCCCGGCATGGTGCCTGGCCACGCTCAACTGTGCTGCTCTTCCAGAGTGGGACAGTGGCTCCCAGCAGGCAGCACAGCTCCCCAGCATGCCAGGTTCTTGACACGCCTGCCCTCCAGCTCAGAAAATAATAGAGAAGTGGGAGCTTCTCTCTAAACCCCTGGAAAAGTGTCCATCCAAGGAGCAGGCGCGCCTGCCGCTGGCCTGCCCATCCCTCCAGAGGGCCCATTTTCAAGTGGCTGCATGCAAGCCCATGGAACCCAGGCATTTCCCCCTGGGGAAAACCCCACGCCTCAGTTTCCCTTTCTACAAAATTGAAACGTCATATGCCCTGCCTGCCTCAGAGACCTGTTGTGAGTCACAAATAAAGTAACAGATGAGATGGGGCTTTGAGGGTGAAAAGAGCCAGAAAAAGCTGCTGAAACAATGTGTCTCAAACTTCTGTGGATGTCACCCACAGTCCTAAGACGTTTCACAAGGCGACCCCCAGATACACGTCTGTGGGCCATTAAGCCAGTGTTTCACAGCACGTGCTTACCTTTGTGACATTTGGCGCATTCTGATAGTTTCTATTGTGCTGTGCTGCGCCTGCTTTTAAGGGCTAGTCATTAGTGACCAAATGAATGTCATAACCTTCTAAAGAATCTAGATCTGCAGCTAAAATCCTCCAAGAATTCCAGCAAGGAGAAGAAATCTCAGGCCTGGCTTTGCCACCAGTGCCCTCTTCTGGGCAGCTTTATTATAAGCCGTGTCTTGAAACGCTTGTGTGATTGTCAATAATGTATGTGTGTGCACTGAGTCTCACCAGAAAATGTCTTTATGACCATGTCATACTGCCTAAGATGTTTATAAAACAATGTTCAGAAATTTTCCTGGCAAGGAAAGACCAAGCTAAAAACGGCATCGTGTGTGTGTGTATGTGTGTGTGTGCACGTGTGTGTATATGTGGTGTGTGTGTGCGTGTGTATGTGTGTGTGTATATGTGTATGTATGTGTGTATATGTGTGCGTGTGTGTATGTATGTGTGTGTATATGTGCGCGCGTGTGTGTATATGTGTATGTGTGTGTGTATGTGTATATGTGTGTATATGTGTGTGTGCGTGTGTGTATATGTGTGCGTGTGTGTATGTGTGCGTGTGTGTATATGTGTGTGTATATATGTATATGTATGTGTATGTGTATATGTGTGTATATATGTGTGTATGTGTATATATGTGTATGTGTATATATGTGTATGTGTGTGTGCATGTGTGTGCGTGTGTGTGTATATATGTATATATGTGTGTATATATGTATGTGTGTGTATATGTGTATATATATGTGTGTGTATGTGTATGTGTATATATATGTGTGTGTATATGTGTGTATATATGTGTGTGTGTGTATATATGTGTGTGTGTGTATGTGTGTGTGTGTATATGTGTGTGTGTGTGTATATATATGTGTGTGTGTGTGTGTATATGTGTGTGCGTGTGTGTGAAGGGGGCTCCCATTTCACTGAGGAGATGAGAGAGATGGTGCAGATGTTTTTCTATGATCTCCTCTCCTCCTGCAATCAGCCCCAGAGAAGGGATCTCAGGGACCTTCCCCTGCCTCCCCAGCTTTGTTCCCACACTTGGGTCAGCCTCGGCAGAGGGCAGCGAGCTCACATCTCTGTGGAGAGCAGGCTGGGCTCACTGCAGGCCTCCGTGTCGTGGTTCATCTTCACTTCACAGGTCTCATCCTGACACGTCTCCTCCGGACCCGCCATGGCTGGCTGGCTCTCCCCGGAGTGGCACCTACAATATCCAAGATGAAGAAAAACATCAGGAACTGCGAACCCTCCTCCCCTTCCTTCAGCAAGTAAAGCAGCACACACACACACATGCATGCATACGCACGTGCACAAACACAAGCACACACAGGTGAACAGGCATATAGTTGCCGGCGCTTTGTTCTTCTGTGATTGCTGATGGATCCGCGGAAGTGTTAAGATTAGAGTGAGGGTCCCGTTTGGGAGAAGGATGTCTGCTGTGGATCCAGGGGGAGATCTGAGTCCTGACCCCAATTCACTTACCCTCTGGTCCAAGTCACTTGGTCCACCTCATGCCTCAGTTTCCCTTTCTCTGAAATTGGAATGACATATGCCCTGCCTGCCTTAGAGGCTGCCTCCCACTCACCCCCAGCTATGACACCTGGGTCTTTGGCATCTGGCATAGCTGGGAAGTCCCTGGTATCCTATTTTGATGGTGCCCTTGACTCTGACACTGGCACCCTGGGGTAAAGACACAGAGAGGGAGCCTCACCTAGAGGAGTTTGCTCTCCTGAGCAGAGGGCAGTGAGCCTGAGTCCCTGCTGAGCCTGAATCCCTCCTGAGCTCCAGACCCTCCCACACCAGGGCGTGCCTTTCCCTGCTGGGACAGGGTCTTCTGCTCACAGGGTCATGTCTTCTTCAGCTCTGGACCAAAGCCTCTTTTCCTGTCTGAGCTCAGCTCAGTGCCTCCCTCTGTCTTGCTTTCTATAGACCTTGCATGCTGGGCCCACTTTATCCTCAGACCCCCCTGAGGGCATCAGGGAAAGATCCTGGTCCATCCTCTCCGAGCCGAGTGCTACATCAGTGCCCTGGCCCTGAGCATCTCAGGCAGGGTAGAAGCAATTCTCTCTCGAGGAAGAGGAGGACTGCAGACTGCCACCCGCCCTGCAGTGGAAGGAAAGGTGAGAAGTGGGAGCTCCGGGAGGATTGGGAGGGGAGGGAGGTGGCGTGGGCTTTGGCGAGGCACGGTGGGAGGAGCTGGAGACACACAGCAGCAGCAGGCAGGCAACAGCACTTTTGGGGGCCACCGGGCACAGGACGTGCTGGCCCATCCTCAGCACAAGCAATGCTAGGGCCTGAGCTGCCCTTAGCCTTGAGCTGCGACACAGGGACAAGGGAGCTGGGACATGGGCTATGCTCCTCTTCTTAACCAAGCTGAGGCTTGATGCCCTGAGTGTTGTTTGTACCATCTGCAGTGGGCAGAGGGAACCGACATTTCACGAGCACTGACTGTGTGCTGGGCACTGTGCCGGGTGCTTTGCATGTAGTTTGCTATGTGGAGAGATGTATCTGTGGGACAAGGAAATCCCCGGGGGTCTCCTCCCCCAGCTCCTCTAAACATCCCTCTCCCCTTATGTCACAGAGGACAAAGCTTCCATGAAAATGCCCTTAGAGGCGGGGATTTAATTGACCCTGAGATGCTAAAGACAAACATGGAGCCCTCCTTAAGCAGAGGCTTCAGGAGGCCAGAGGGGAGAAGGGGGTGTGGGGACCCAGGACTTGAGTCCTCAAAGGCTGTAGAAGGGGCGTAAGGTTGCAGAGAAGGATGAGGCCCCCACGACAGGGGTAGGCGCCCAAGACTAGATGCCTAGATTAGATCCTCTTCTATGCAAAGCCAGCCCTTCAGGCCAGCACCTAAAATCCAGTGCCGAGCACGCTGCCCTGTGCACAGAAGGCAGCAGTGCAGGCCTCATCAGTTGAAGCATGCCCCAGAAAGGAAAGTAGACAGGGAGATGGTCAGCCTGTCGTCTGACACAATTAAATGCCTGGGTCCCATGGGCTTGCATGCAGCCACTTGAAAATGGGCCCTCTGGAGGGATGGGCAGGCCAGCGGCAGGCGCGCCTGCTCCTTGGATGGACACTTTTCCAGGGGTTTAGAGAGAAGCTCCTACTTCTCTATTATTTTCTGAGCTGGAGGGCAGGCATGTCAAGAAGCTGGCATGCTGGGGGGCTGTGCTGCCTGCTGGGAGCCACTGTCCCACTCTGGAAGAGCAGCACAGTTGAGCGTGGCCAGGCACCATGCAGGGTGTGTCCTCTCTCAGCCCCACTGGGGAACCCCGGAGCTGCTAATGCAGACAGGGAGGAACCCCGTGGGGGCCCAGGGCGGGAGGGAAGTCCCACCATCCAGCATGTCATAGCAGTGCATCCTAGAGCACAGGGGATCAGAGGACGAGGAGAAAAGAGTGAGTCGGGGTAAGAGGTGCAGTCAAGACCTCCAGGAATGATCCTGTGCTGGGCAGAATGGGCCCGTGCTACAGACGGCGCCTCCCACAGCGGGGTGGGCCAGTGCCACAGACGGCGCCTCCCACAGCGCGGCACCCTCCCCGGGAGGCTGGCAGAGGGGCTCCAGGGAAGCAATGGAAACGCCATTCCCATCTCAGCTGGGAGAAAGGCCAGGTTTGGGCAGAGACTTGGTAAAGGGCAGACAGGATGGTTTCAGTTGTGCAGCCAGAACGCATACATCTGAGGATCACACTGGGCCACTCAGGAAGCACGGGAGAGGACAGGGAGAACCAGTACCGTAGGACACTGCTGGCTTGCCCTGAGCCTGCCATGTCTGATCAAGGGCAGGACTTGGGAGACAGCAGAGTGCCTCCTGCTCTTGCTGGGGTCTGGGGCAGCGACCTCCTGGAAGCTCGAGGGGCAAGTGGCCGGCCGAGGCCTCCGTCTCCTCCACTGTCTCCTGAGGGTTGCAACACGTGGGCCCTGTGTGCTGCCTGGGGTGGCCAGCCTCCCACTTACCTGTTGGAGCTGAGCTTCCACGCCACCTCCTGCACCCGGATGGCAGGGGACAAAGGCGGCCCATGGCCCTCCACAGTGCTGACCGTGCTGGGGTAGCCAGCGGGGCGAGGGAGGCGACCCAGGGCGGTGTTGTTGGCGTTGTTGATGTTGGCGTTGGAGCCGGTGGACGAGTAGCTGCTGGGGGTGAAGGTGGAGTCCACCAGCTTCTCGTGGGACGGCGACTCAGTGTCGCCCTGGCTGCTGCCCGCCTTGTTGATGTGCAGCGGGCGCTGAGTGGTGAAGGTCTGGGGGAAGGCGCTCCGGCTGTCACTTTGGTAGTAGCTGACGTGGTTGCCGAACAGGCCACCGGCCCTCTGTAGGCAAGAAGGAGGGGCGGGTGGAGGAGACGCCCCTCAGCACCCACTCCTCCCAGAGAACAGACTCCACAGCCAGGTCAGGGACGTACAGGGCCTGGGAGGCCAGGCTGCCTTCTTTCGGGGAGGCCCAGCCCTGCTGGGAGCCAGGAGCACCTGAGGACCTTCTTCACGCCTGGCAGCTCCAGAGAGGGAGGGACCCGGAGTCTCAAGGCTCCAGGCTTCCTCTGTGGCAGCTGGGAGAACCCACCCACCAGTGGGGATGGGATTGAGCAAGGGGCTGTCGCTGGTACAAGCTGCCCTGGAGGTTTCCAGCAAAGCCCCTGGGCTGGGGTGAGTTTCCAGGGCATGTCTAGGATGGTGGTCCCTAAGAGCAGCCAGCACATCGTGAGGGCGGGGGCTGGGAGAGCGACAAGAAGATGCTAACCAGATTAAAAAAATGGAAATCCAATGTGCTCACACAGCTAAAAGTTGTGTTGGCCAAACAGTTTTGAATATGAAGAATTTCCTGCATGATGGTCTTTTTTCCCCTCGGGGACTCGGAGAGATTTAAAACCTGGAGCCAGTGTTTTTCCCCAGTATTCTTTTCCTTGTCCTGGGGAAGTGGGCAAGTAGCTATTTGCAAGGTTGGTCCAACCCTTGACATCAGAACATCCCTGGGCCTTGGTGACTGAGCCTTGGTTTCTGGGGTCTTGTTGGGTTGTGTCACCACCATGCCATGTCTCTGAGGCCACTCAGTGATGAATGTCTCCCAGTGATGAGAATAAGGATGAGGAAGAGACGGAGCAGGGGCAGGATGGGCTCAGCTTGCCCCCTGTGTGTTCCACAGCCTGGGAACTGGGCTCGGGGCCGGGAGAGAGAGGTGTGAGCAGGGTCCTGCACAATTATGGCTGGCAGCTTCTCCCTTGCTATAGAAGGATTTGTAACCAAACACCAGCGGGGTGAGGCAGGCAACACAAATGAGTGATAAATGCCCCTCATTTTAATTTTTAATTTAATTTTCACTATTGCAACTGCTGGGCAGCTTCAGTCTCCAGGAAAGGAGAGGGAAAGGGGAGGACTGGAGGGGTCTTTGAGACCTGGAGAACGGACGCTATGCTCCATCTCAAAGGGCAACCGCCACTAGGCTCCAGCCCTCTGCTGCCCTGTGGGAATACAAGTGCAAAATTGCCAGGTCTCCTGACTTTTCTAAGGAATGCCAGAAGTCTTGATTTTGACCTGAATGTGCCAGATTTTCAAATATTAACAAACAAAACAAGCCTGTAGATTAGATGTGCCCCAGGGGTGACCACTTTGCAACTTCTCACGTAGAAGTTTCTCCTAGGAAACATTTCCCTCA
Organism: Piliocolobus tephrosceles; assembly: GCF_002776525.5. Classification (NCBI taxonomy): domain Eukaryota; kingdom Metazoa; phylum Chordata; class Mammalia; order Primates; family Cercopithecidae; genus Piliocolobus; species Piliocolobus tephrosceles. The sequence goes on along the minus strand of NC_045443.1, from coordinate 3,029,141 downwards.
GGGAGGCGGCTCCTTCCCACTTCTCTGAGAGCCAGTGACACTGGGAGCCACGATTTCCAGGGAGCCCTGCCTTGGGATGGAGTCAGGCTTGGAAAAGGCAAAGGGGTGAGGAGACAGCGAATCAGGAAGAGCCTGGAATCGGCTCTCTCCTCTGGTGCAGCTCTTTCCCCTGGACGTTCCCCGCAAAACCCCAGCCCACCCTCTTGCTCCAAACAACTTTATAGAGGCCGAGCGTGCGCCACGGCACCACCCACCCTGAAGATGTCATCTTCAGAAGCAGCGGACACAGCCTCCTTCATGGCCTTGTCCAGCTCCTCCTCAGCGGTGAGATCTCCAGAGATGGCCCGTCGGATCTCAGGCCCGATGTCATGCAGTGTGCGCAAGCCAGCCTGGAACCCAAGCGGAGGATGGTGAGGATCGTGCTCCCTTTTCTCCAAGCTCGCCAGCCAGTCATAGCCTCGGGCCAAGGCCTGTCCCTCCAGGGCCCTGGCATCCTCCACCCAGCCAGCCACAGCCTCGGGCCAAGGCCTGTCCCTCCAGGGCCCTGGCATCCTCCACCCAGCCAGCCACAGCCTCGGGCCAAGGCCTGTCCCTCCAGGGCCCTGGCATCCTCCACCCAGCCAGTTGACCCTCCGGAAGGTTTGTCTGTGTGTGAACTGGGGGCTGGGCTGCCCTCTCATGGAAGAATCCACTTGCCCATCCAGGAGGGATGAAGGCTTATTAGGAGGGGGCACCAGGGGTCAGGGGCTGTCATGGGAGCCTCAGTGAAGTGTTTGAGAGATCTGGGGGCTATGACAGCAGGCAGGACCATGGAGGGCAGTCGGTGGGTGGCAGGTGGGGAAGGGCACATCGCCCCCTTCTCACAGCCATCTTTGGAAAGGTCTGGAGTTCTCTGAAAGGTTCCCTCTGC
>NC_045443.1:2863400-3028221 GCF_002776525.5 Piliocolobus tephrosceles | reverse complement strand
GGAGAGGGGAGAGGGGGTAAGAGGGAATTCAGTTGAACTTCATTCATTTTTTTTTTTTCAGCATCCAAAATTTTTAAAAACTTTTTAGGTTTAATGTTTTTGGAGAGGTAGTACATTCTCATCGCTTAAAAAGAGAAAAAAAAATACCTAAAAAGGCTTATGGTGAAAAGTCTCTCCTGCCACAGCCCTTATCTGCCTAGTCACCACCTCCTGTAGATAATCCAGTTTCTCGAGTATTTTCTCGGAGATTCTTAGTGCAAATTAGTTATGTAAATCATCAAACACATTCTTAGCCCTTTTCTTTTTTTTTTTTTTATGGAAAAGGTAGCCTATTCATCAAATTTTTTCCCCGTTTTTTTTTTTTTTTAACTTTACTGGTATTTGCTGACTCTTATTTGATTCCAGAGCTTCAAATGTCCCTCATCAATTGGACCCTCTTCCAAGTGCAAGTCCAAATCAGTTCAGCTTAGCTTGGAGGGAGCGGCTGCTGGAAGGAGGGCTTTCTTCCCATGGAAGTTCGGATTTTTCTTTCAAACCAGATTGGGTTTTTGTGCCAGGTGGGTTGGCTGCATCCCTGCTGGGCTGGATACCCAAGATTACATGTGACATCATCAGTCCCTGTCCTGGGAGTGAACCTGAGGGTAGAGAAGCCATAAGTTCCTACAGGAAACATTTCATGCCTGGTAAGGAGCCCTTTGGCTCCACCTCCTGGTTCTCTTGAAGAGATGCAACGGGCGCAAGAGACAGACCTAGGGGCTGGTGAGGGTCCTCCTCCTACCTGTCCCTCCCAAACAGCCAAGTCCATAGCAGTGATGACCCCTCCCTTCTCTGGCAATCACCCCCTTTCCATGCGGGAGGGAAAAACCCAGGGTCCCCTCTCCCGCACAGTCAGGAAGGAAGAACTGCATGGTGGTACAAGCCTGGAGTCCTAGGTCCCCTAGGGCCTGGGTTCGAATCCTGAATCTGCTCTGGACTCTCCAGGTAACCTTGGGTCAGCAACTTAGCTTCTAAGAACTTTAGTTCCCTGAGCGAACTTCACAGAAATGTTGTCAGGATTCAACAAAATGATGTATGTAAAACATCACATGGCACTGGCGAGATTTTCACTTAGCCCAAGTCTGGCTTTCGCTCTGGCAAGTGGTTCTCAACACAAGTGGTGTTGCCTCTTAAGGAGGGCACAGTAAATGTGTGGGATGGTTTTTAGTTGTCAGGGTACTGTGGGGGTGCCGCCGGCATTAGGTAGCTCCAGGCCTGTCCCTTGAAGTGCAGGCATGTTCTGCAATCACAGCTTTGCACTCTGCAGGGCTTTCCAGTTTATGCCACACATCCATGATTCTGCTTAGGATTCTCTGAGCTCAGAACATAATTCCATTTTGCAAATGAACACATGACATTGTTTTGCATGGTTTTCACATACCTAAAAATTTCCAGGAATACAACTGCTGTGTAAATTGACGAAAACTATACCTTGGAGTGTTTAAACTTGGCTGAGAGAGGTTCGCATTTTGGAAAACTGGATTCCTGATGGCGATGCTTTTTGCGGTGTCTGGGTCACTCACCGTAAGTGTCACATCATGGTTATTCTGCATACGTGTAAGTATGTGTGTGTGTTTATGTGTGTGGGGCTATTTATACACAGTTATTTTAATATACTGATTTACCCCTTATTTCAAAATGACAGATATAAAGTGTTGACAGTATTCAGTATTGTCTTACTTCCTGTGAACCCAGTTGTCTTACTTCCTGTGTTGTAAGTGTGTACATGAGAAGATCTCATCAGTTAAAAGTACCTTCTGGTATAGTTATGCCTGAGTATTTACATATTGGAAATATCTGCTTTTAATAGATTTTATGTTAGAGTGAAGGCATTATATTAATATTTTGGAAATTATAGGAAAGTTATATTATCTATAATTTGCATTCGGGATCATAGTAAAGGCAATATAAACTCTTTGCTATAAAAAGGGATTGGGGCTTGATAGGGTCAAGAAACACGGCTCTTGGAAGAACAAAAAAATTTCATCCAAGAGGGAAAGAATCTCAGGGGATTCTCCTTTCAGGGCCTTAGAGCAATCCTACAGCAATCAGGTTTATGGGAAACCTACACTTTGTAGACTTTCCTTAGAAGTTCTTCCAAACCCCTAAGCATCAGGGACTCGCCTGTTACCCTATGGAAAAAGCAGGGTTGCACCAGATTTCCAGCCTGACATTCTGTTTCTGAGTTTGTGCAGGGCATTGCACCTGCGTCCCTTCTAACCAACAGGGCCTCTGAGTCCCGCAGGAAGGGTCTGAAGGCAGAACTCCAGCAAGCCGAGGGGACTCAAGAAGCAAGTCTCAGGGGATGCATCCACATTCTAAGGGTGCCAGCGCTGGAGGAGAGGCAGGCCGAGGAAGGCACGGCCAGGTCGTGGCCGAGGTGCGGGGTCCAGGGAGCACTCACCGCCCGCAGGGGGCACCACCTGGTCCAGCAGCTTCATGCTGGTCCGCTTCCAGATCTTCTTGATGATGGCCCGCAGCTCCTCATTGGCCTGTTCGAGGTTCCCTGCAGGGCGGAAAGGATCCTCAGCCCCTTGGTGGGCCTCTGATGGGCTGGGTCCCTCTGCGTAAGGTAGGAAGCCACAGATGGTGGCGTCTGCCCCACGCGACCTGACACATCAGTTTCTTTCTCGCTGGCTTCACTTCTCCCCAGTCTTCCCGTTTTCTACCTCCTTCCTCTTCCCCTTCCTCTCTCCACCTTCCTTCCTTCCCCCTTCCCTCTCGTGCCCTGTCCAGTGCCATTCCTCTCCCCTTCCCCCTCCCTGTGGCTCAGGCCAGCCTGGGGACCCCTCCGCCCGCACTCAGTGCTCTTCCATGTGGACTGAGCCCAGCGCCCGGGCAGGAACAATGGCGGCCATGCGCTCACCAGCTGGAACACGTATGGCCCCGCCACAGGCAGTAGGGGGTCCCCATGGGTGGCATTTCTCATGGAACTCGTTGGGCAGCCACAGGGAACATGGATGCCTGGAGGGTACATCTGTCAATGAGGGCTCTGTCCTGAGTTCCTCTACTTAGATGCCTGCCCTGTGCAGCCTCTGGGGTCCCAGCCTTACAGTGGTGAAAAAGGAAAGCCGAGCCTCCTTACAGCTGTAAGGGCAGATGTGGGGGGCAGGATTCTAAGATGCTCCTCACCAGGGTATACATGCTGCCAAACCCCTGGGCCCCTGACCATCATAGATTTTACTCCTGAGATTAGGTTATATGGCACACGGCCCCTGTGACCTAAGACAGGGAGGTTAGGCCGACCTGACCTAGTCACAAGCCCTTTAAAAGCAGAGTTCTCTCCAGCTGGCCTGGAAGAAAGCAAACACTCATGTGGGCTGAACTTAGTGAGGCTGCTTCTAGGAGCTGAGGGGGTCCCCAGCTGTCCACCAGCACGAAGGTGGGGACCTCAGACCTACAATTGCAACGGATGAATTCCATCAACAACGTGATCTCCCCCAGAGCCTCCAGAAGAGACCATGACCTGATCAATATCCTGGATGTGCCTTAGAAGAGCCCAGCTTCACCACTGCTGGACTTCTGACCTGCAAAACCATGAGCTAATAACGGGGTATGTTGTTGTTGTTGTTGTTGTTGTTGTTTTGAGACGGAGTCTCGCTCTGTCGCCCAGGCTGGAGTGCAGTGGCGTGATCTCGGCTCACTGTAACCTCCACCTCCTGGGTTCAAGCAATTCTCCTGCCTCAGCCTCCCGAGTAGCTAGGATTACAGGCATGCACCACCATGCCCAGCTAATTTTGTACTTTTAGTAGAGATAGGGTTTCTCCATGTTAGTCAGGCTGTTCTCAAACTCCTGCCCTCAGGTGATCCGCCCGCCTCGGCCTCCCAAAGTGCTGGGATTACAGGCGTGAGCCACCGCGCCTGGCCAACAGGGTATCTTTTTAAGCTGAAAAGCTTGTAATGATTTGCTTTGCAGAATAGGAAACCAACATGGGATGTTTACTGCTCTTGCATAGGACTGGCAGCTCAGTATCGTGGTGGAGGGCTCTTGTGTCAGACTGCCTGGGTTCAAATCCACCTCTGGGGCCACAGGGCAGAGCATGCAGAGGTGGCAGTAGAGGGACTGACGGAATCCCCAAGCTCCCTGAACGCCAGATCCAAACAGGACCTGAAGGCAGGGGACGACTCCCGGGCCCTCCAGCTACGCAGGCGATCAATCTCCTTCACGGGAGAGGTAGCTGGAGGTTTCTGACACACGCAGGACAAGATCCTAACACACACGGTATTCAAATATACTTTGCTTCCATACTGGGCTGAATGGTGTCCTCCCAAAATTCATGTCTGCCTAGAACCTCAGAACGTGGCCTTCGTTGGAAACAGGGTTTTCACCAACGTAATTAGTTAAGATGAGGTCATTCTGGATGAGTCCAATGTGGCTGGTGTCCTTATAAGAAGAGGAGAGGAACCAAGACCCTGGAGGCTATGTGAAGATGGAGGTGCAGATGGCGTGATGCTGCTGTGAGCTAGCGCACACCGGGCATCGTCCACAGTCCTCAGAAGCTGGGAGAAAGGGTGGAAGAGATTCTCCCCACAGCCTCCAGAAAGAACCAATCCTCCTGACACCTTAGTTTTAGGCCTCCGGCCTCCTAAACTGAGAGAACTTTCGCTTGTTTCAAGCTGCCCAGTTTGTGATCATTTCTTACAGCAGACCTAAGAAATTAACATAGCTTCCAAAAGGACCTTTCATTTATTTTTATCAGCCTTAATTTATTCTCATGACGGTCTATGTCATTGTGGAAGTTCGCCGACAATTGTTTCATGTCATCTGAGTATTTTTCAATATCTTCCTTCTACGTTCCAAGAGAAAAGCTTGTTTGGCTTGGTACTGGACTTGGGATGAGAGCTCTGGTTCTCTGAGGTAGGTGTTAATTTCTCCCCAATTCCTTCCAGGCTGAGAAGTCTGAAGGGTGAGGACTGATGCAAGCCTTATCTTCACAAATGTAGGTGCCTTCTCCCATTTCTTTCTAGTTGTTTCTAAGACTTGACTTTGTCTTCCTTTCTTAAGATTTTAACAAGTTTGTGGAGGGCCTGTGTCTGATGAAGGCTCACCCTTCGGTGGGGGCATTACGGGCCCTTTGGTAGCTGTTCTGAAATGTCTTTGTGTTTAAAAGATAGTCTTTAATTCTTGACATGATTGTAGTTCCCACATGGCTGGCTTCTCCCCTTTTCTCTGGAACTCCTATTTCCTCAGAATTGGGTCTCTGCATTTGATTGATCAGTCTTTCGCATTATTACTAGCTATTGGTCTTCTTTAGTTGGCATGTGGCTTGCTTTGACAGTGAACCTTCAACCCTGCTGAATCCTTGCTTCCATACCTCCCTGCCTTTTGTTCCTCTATGGAACAAAATCTTACATCCTCAATTTATATTAAGCTTTAAGTATTACAGCATATTCCTCCTGGCAGTCATTTATATCTATCTCCTCTTCTTCCCTCGGAACATAGGGTAGTAACACTCCTTGCAGAAAATTTGGAAAGTAAAAAAACTAAAGGAGTAAGGTAGATGTCACTGCTGATCTTTCTACTCATGATAATCAGTTAACATACGAACACATTTTCTTTCCAGTTTTATTCCTTGTTATACACATGTATGTGTGAATTAAATGTGTGTTTTGGCCAGGCGCGGTGGCTTATGCCTGTAATCCCAGCACTTTGGGAAGCCCAGTCAGGCAGATTACGAGGTCAGGAGATTGAGACCATCCTGGTCAACATGGTGAAACCCTGTCTCTACTAAAAATACAAAAAGTAGCTGGGTGTGGTGACACATGCCTGTAATCCCAGCTACTCAGGAGGCTGAGGCAGGAGAATGGCTTGAACCAGGGAGTTGGAGGTTGTAGGAGGCTGAGATTGCGCCACTCCACTCCAGCCACTCCAGGTGACAGAGTAAGATCCATTAAAAAAAAGTGTTTTTGTTTTCTGGTAGTCAGAAATAGGCCTATTTATACCCATTTCAGATTGAGTGATTGCATTGGCTACTGATGGTGTATTTTTTTTAGCCTTCGCTTTTTTTTTTCAGTTTAGTAGCGGAACTTGTCCTATTTTTATTTTTTATTTTATTTTATTTTTTCAGATGGAGTCTCACTCTGTCGCCCAGGCTGGAGTGCAGTGGTGTGATCTCAGCTTACTGCAACCTCTGCCTCCCAGGTTCAAGCAATTCTCCTGCCTCAGCCTCCTGAGTAGCTGGGAGTAGCCTCCTGAGTAGCCTCCTGAGTAGCTGAGTAGTTACGGGTGCCCACCACCATGCCTGGCTAATTTTTGGTATTTTTAGTAGAGACGGGGTTTTACCATGTTGGCCAGGCTGGTCTTGAACTCCTGACCTCAGGTGATCCACCTGCCTCGGCTTCCCAAAGTGCTGGGATTACAGGCGCGAGCCACCGTGCCTGGCTCCTATTTTTATTTTTTTAAAAATCAGCTAATCATTTTGATTTCTGTCTTGGTGGACTGGTTCTTGTTTCACTTCATTTCAAATGTTTCTGTTATTTTTTTCTGAAGGATCTGACTGAGAGAAGGCCCATGTCTGGGTTATTCAATGAATTAAATTCCCAGATGTCATCACCTTTCTCTAGTCTACCAATGAAGCAACAGAAGTAGAGACAGAGTAAATGGCTCATACTCATGTCATTAGTGAGACAGCAGGGATTTGGATTCGAGTCTGCCATCTCCCTGCCCAGGGCCCCTTCTGTTGCCCCAGAGGAACACACTGACGGACAGCCTGGGCTTTAAGCTGGAAGTGTAGGCAGGGGGAGGAAGCATACTGCTTGTCTCATCTGTGTTTTCTGTAATTACTACACCAGTGGGTTTGAATCATCTCTGTAGCTGGTTCAAAATGCAGATTACTGGGCCCCATGCTCGGGGATTTGGCGTCATCAGATCTGCGTGGGTCCCTGAGACTCCGTAGCTTAAACAGGTGTCCAAAGCTGATTCTGCAGCAGGTGGTCTTTTGACTGCGCTCTAGGAAACACTAGACACTCCAAGGCTGGATACGCTTGGAGAGAAATGGCATCTTCTTAGGAGTATTTAATACAGCCCTTTCCACAGTGGTTCACAAACTCTTTTTTTTTTTTTTTTTTTTTTTTTGAGACGGAGTCTCGCTCTGTCGCCCAGGCTGGAGTGCAGTGGCCGGATCTCAGCTCACTACAAGCTCCGCCTCCCGGGTTTACGCCATTCTCCTGCCTCAGCCTCCCGAGTAGCTGGGACTACAGGCGCCCACCATCTCGCCCGGCTAGTTTTTTGTATTTTTAGTAGAGACGGGGTTTCACCATGTAGACCAGGATGGTCTCAATCTCCTGACCTCGTGATCCACAAACTCTTATCCATCATAAAGTGAGCAGATTATCTCACTCAGGCTGCTGTTAGCCCTTAGGGTGCCTCGTGAAAACTAGAAGGGCCCCTCCAGGTAGACACAGCCCTGAGGAGGCCCAGTCTGAGTAGGTGGCACCGGTGAGGTCTGAATCCTCACCTGTCCGCTGGCTGACAGCCTTGATCCAGGCTCAGCCCACACAGTGTGTGCGATGACCTCCACCACAGCCACTACTTGTCACTATGTCCCCTTTCCCACACATGTCTTCCCAGCACAGTCCTATTAATTTAATGAGTTGAGCATTTGAGACGCCCACCTGTAGCCAGTGTTAAGTCCTTTTAGACAGGGGTTGGTCCTGCTTCAGCTAACACCCGTCTCCTTCTGTTTTGTGAGCTATACCTCTGACTTCAAGATACCACCAGAATGAGTCCCAGAGTTTCATGGAAAGCGAGAGTTCAAGATGAATAAGCCGGAGCAGGCTTGTCCAGCCTGCAGCCCATGGGCCACATGCGGCTCAGGACGGCTTTGAATGTGGCCCAACACATATTCTTAAACTTTCTTAAAACATTGAGTATTTTGCGATTTTTTTTTTTTTTTTTTTTTTTTTTTAGTTCATCAGCTATCGTTAGTGTATTTTATATGTGGCCCAAGACAATTCTTCTTCCAATGTGGCCCAGAGAAGCCAAAAGATTGGATACCCCTGAGCTAGAGGCAGGGAGACCCTTCAGGAAGCAAAGAAGTCGTGAGCAGGCTGGGGCCCTGTGATGTCCTGGAGCGCAGGTCACCCCTGTATCCCCGCTCGGATGCTGTCTGGGGCAGGAAGGTCCCTCGAGTCCCTCGAGCACTGTGCAGGCTGCCGAGCTCCTCTCTGATTGTCTGCTAGACCTTCTGAGTGTCTCTCCCAGTGCCCACGGGCGCCCTTACCTTCTGTTTTGATCCTCAGGGCTGTCCTGACCAGGGCAAACAGGGTGGCATTGAACATGACTGTCCCGTCGCTGTTCAGAGGCATGTTCATGGAGACCAGGCGCTGCGGGGGAAGGGGAGCAAAGCCGGTGATGATGGCAGGCAGTGCTTAGGGGACCACAGAACACCACGGCAGAGTGATATGGTTTGGATCTGTGTCCCCACCCAAATCTCATGTTGAATTGTAATCCCCAGAATTGGAGGTGGGGCCTGATGGAAGGTGATTGCATCATGGGGTGGATTTCTCATAAATGGTTTGGTGCCATCCCCTTGGTGAGTGGGTTCTCATGAGATCTGTTTAAGTGTGTGGTCCTTCCCCCTTCTCTCTTGCTCCTTGTCTCTCCATGTGATGCACCTGCCTTCCCTTTGCCTTCCGTCATGATTGGAAGCTTTCTGAGGCCTCCCCAGAAGCAGAATGCTGGTGCCAAAGCTTCCTGTACAGCCTGCTGAACTGTGGGCCAATTAAACCTGTTTTCTTACAAATCACCCAGTCTCGGGTATTTCTTTATAGCACTGCAAGGATGGCCTAATACACAGAGGATGCTGGGGGAGACACGCAGCTTGTGTGGGTGCTGTTGGAGTGGGCAGTGAGTGAATGCCCCCTGAAGCATTCCAGGGAGAATCTTGCCTTTGCCACAACTACTTTTACCCTCCTCACAGAGTGGGAGAGGTATGAAATTTGTCCTATTAGACCTTCACTTCCACAGAAGGATGTGAAGGCCACCCAACCTTGCGCCCTTCTCGAAAGTCTGCTCAGGCGTGCAGGTATGCTCTCCAGCGGCAGCAGAGACCGACTGCACGCCAGCACATGCTGGGAGTCCACCTGCCAGGCAGCATTCGCCCACAGCCCAGAGAAGAGAAGGGAATCACAGGAGCTTTGCCTGCAGGAGATGCTACATGTCCTCTCTGTGTATTGCCAAATACGCTTCTGCATCAAGCTGGGGCAGAAGCCTGCTGACGCTGGATAGTGCTGTCTTGGCCTCTTCTTTCCTAGCACACCCCCAGAACAGGCTTCCCTGGCCCTGAGCTCTGGTGTGGGGCCTTCAGCATGCACTGGGTCACGATGAGCAAGCGTGGTGTGAAGCTCAGCACGGCATCCATGCCGAGGGCATGCTCGGGGGGCTATTCGTCAGCTCACACGGTGACCTCCTGCTAATCTCAATGTCTAGAAGGGTTACACTTTTCCTGAGTGACCAGATCTTGGTGAGTCTCATGGATGATGTGAACTGTATCGTGGCCACTGGAAAGTTTCGCATCCAGGCTTCAGCCTGCCCAGGCCCATCCGGAGGCCACAACGGATGCACCTTAGCTTCCTCCAGGCTGCACCCCTGCCCACCCTCACCTTGCATGGTGTTTATACCTCGCATTTATTTTATACTCCTTTTTTTCTGATATTTTCTATGCCCTTGGAAATCTCTTAAAATCTGTTTTTTTTTTTTTTGGAGTAAAGTAGAGGCACAAATGAGAAGAAACTCAGTAAACAGAGCACAAGTAGAAGGTTCTATGTTCCCTCAGTCTGTGTTTTCCATGAGTGGATTCTCACAGAGCCGAATCCTCCTGCCATGTTTCCTCCTCTCTCCAGCCCTCTGGTCTCCCTTCGCCCACCTCTCTGCCAGCTCATTACTGCCCCAACAAGGGGCACAGAATGGCCACAGAAGAGAGGAGGGGAGAAATGGAAATGACACTTTTTTTGGGGGGGGGGGGTCATGGTCTCACTAAGGAATCTGAGGAAAGTGAGAAATCCTCCCCTGGTATGCTTTGTATTTTAGTGATTTTATGTACAATTTTAGGACTCACAGACCCCTGAAGTCAATGCCTGGGCTTTCTAATTGCCCTCCACCTCCAGGAAAAGAATGCCTAACCCCTCTAGCCTAGGCTGGGGAGTCTCCCACCCCAGGATGCCCGGATGGTGCAGTGGGATGGGCTGAAAAAGTCCTTTATCCAGGACTGGGCCCCTGGCTCACTGGGACAGGAGGCATTCACTCCATTATTCCCTTATAGAGTCTGAGAATTTAGAGCTGGAAGGATCCTTAAAATATAATCTTTTTTTTTTTTTTGAGCTGGAGTCTCGCTCTGTCGCCCAGGCTGGAGTGCGGTGGCCGGATCTCAGCTCACTGCAAGCTCCGCCTCCTGGGTTTACGCCATTCTCCTGCCTCAGCCTCCCGAGTAGCTGGGACCACAGGCGCCCGCCACCTCGCCCGGCTAGTTTTTTGTATTTTTTAGTAGAGACGGGGTTTCACCGTGTTAGCCAGGATGGTCTCGATCTCCTGACCTCGTGATCCGCCCGTCTCGGCCTCCCAAAGTTGCTGGGATTACAGGCTTGAGCCACCGCGCCCAGCCTAAAATGTAATCTTTAGGCACATAAACTAGTATGTTCATTCCCTTAAAGGATCACAAGAAATGGGCACTTCGCCTCCCCTCTTTTCCCTCTTCCTCCCATGAACCCAGTTATCTCTTACTTTGCAAGCCACGCGGTGAGGGCACAACTTCCCAAAACCCAGTGGGGGCTGAATCCGCCGGAGGAGGGTCACCACATCCAGGTGTTTGATACGACCCCTAGAAGAGGAAGGAGGGGAGGGACAGGGCATCAGAGAGCCATGGTCTCTGCCAGCAGCCCAGGACGCATGCACCTGAGGGGTGGGGCCCACTCACATGGGCAACACTGCAGTGTGTGGTGGCCCTATTAGTCACATCCAGTGCAGAGCTGCAGAATTGCATGGCACAGCCCCGAACCAATATACATATACACGTGTTTAGGTTTTAATGAATACTTTTCTGCCCAAGCTATGTTCAAAGTGGAAGGGATTTTAGCAGTGCAACAGAATTCTCAATACATACTTGCTGACTGAATGAATTAACCTTCTGACCAAAAGGTATTTACTGAGGGTCAGCCGAATGGGATTGATCTTTAGACCAGAAGCAGGAATGGAGTCAAGATTTTCCCCGGCCCTGTGTATCCTAACTTGAACACTTAACTAGTTATTCCTGATACTAGAATTTCCTATCCTTCCATTCAACTGAATGTAGCAGATATATTCTTTTCTTTCTTTTCTTTTTCTTTTTTAGATAGAGTCTTGCTTTGTTGCCCAGGCTGGAGTGCAGTGGTGCAATCTCAGCTCACTGCAACTGCCGCCTCCCGGATTCAGGCAATTCTCATGCCTTGGCCTCCCGAGTAGCTGGGATTATAGGCATGTGCCACCATGTCCGGCTAATTTTTGTATTTTTAGTAGAGATGGGGGTTCGCCATGTTGGCCAGGCTGGTCTTGAACTCCTGGCCTCAAGTGATTCACCCACCTCAGCCTCCCAAAGTGCTGGGATTCCAGGTGTGAGCCACCGCACCCAGCCTAGTAGATATATTCTTGACTCAATGGAAGGCGCCAGGCCTCCCCCTGCTGGCAGACCCTGGGGTTTGATGCAGTTCGGTGTTTCTAACTGATCCACCCAGTGCTGGTCAACCGTGAGCCCCTCCTGCAGGCATGGCCAGCGATGCCCTCTCTCAGCTCAGGGAATCAGGATCTCCCTCTGGGAACTTACTTGGCTTCAGGGTCATACTCGGCCCAGATTCTTTTAAACTCATCCAGGTGGTGGGGACCGAGGATGGACCAGTCTCTTGTCAGGTAGTCAAAGTTGTCCATGATGACAGCTACAAAGAGGTTGATGATCTGCGGGGAACAGTGCAATGAGGTGCTGGGAAAAGACCTTCCCACACACCTGCCTCTGGAACCCCCTTGCCAGCCGGGGCCCACGGATAGCAGAAGCCAACCTTTCTAAAGACCAGTAATCCATCCTACCAGCCGTAGAACCTGGGTCTCTCGAACATAAATTTGACACAGCTTCCCTGAGAGTTGTGTGTGATGAACCCACATCACAAGCTGGACAGCTTAACCCCTACTGAGGGAAGGCTGCACAGGACAGAGGGGACTTTATCCCCTTTTCCTCACTCCCCAGCAAGACGCCAAAAAAGTATAGTTCTTTCTAGGCCTCCACATGTCCCCTGTGTCCTCTGGGTCCATGTCACCATGACAAGAGCCAAGAATGGACAAGCAAGATGCTGGTGGAGCTCACTCTGGCCTGGGGCTTTCTGCCTTTCTCTCCATGTGGCTGGACACTCCTGCCAACTTAGTCTTCCCAAGCCAGCTCCTCTGATGGGGTTGCCCTGACCGTGAGCTGCAGAGACGGAGGGTTCAGGCTGCCCTGGAACTGGGCACTCATGGCTGCTGGCTGTTGAGTTCCCCCTTGGCTTACCAGGAAGGCACAGAGCATGTAGAAGCTGATGAAGTAGAAGACGGCAAAGCTGCTGCCACAGGGTGTTTCACCCTCCGTGCTGTTGCTGGGCTCGGACTCCGGGGCACACTTCTTGCCTGGCATGCAGGCCAGCATGATGTCCTGCCAGGCCTCCCCGGTGGCACACCTACAGGGCAGGGAGAGCCACAGCCATGCAGCCCATCCTACAGACGCCAAGGAGGGCCCTGTGCATCCCTCCCCGCCTGTCCCTTTCCTCCTTCCCCAGAGGGAATCAGTAAAATGAACTTGATGTTCATCATTCCCCGAATGCTCTGATATGTTCGCTAAATATGCAAACACATGGCATTATTTTGAAGATTTTAAATTTTATATACACAGTAACATATTGCACCACTTCCGAAAACTTGCTGTTTTTGCAATCCACATGATGTTTTTGAGAGTTAGCCTTTTGGATGTATTTTAGTTCCAGTTCATTCACCTTAACTGCTGTATAGGAGTATGCTCTATGAACTTACCATAAAAAAATCCACCGTCCTGTTAAGGAACATTTAGATTTTTCACTTTTTTCTTTTACTAGTACAAAAAACACTGCAATAAACATGCAGATTTATATCTTGGGTATCCACTTAGAAGTGGAATTGCCAGTTAAAGTACATGTGTTTTCATTTTTACTAGATATTCCTTGAACTCCAAGGGTTTGTCCAACTTAGACTCCTATTATCAGTGTAGGAGAAATGACACTACTGTACAAACTCATCTGTTCATTAATGAATTGTTTTAAATGATGCTCATATAATTTGTGTGAGATAATATGTCATTGCTGTTTTAATTTGGTTATAAAATGATTAGTGGGTTGAGAATTTAGATTTTATCTTCCATTAAATTGCATGTTCATGTTTTTGTTTGATTCAGGATGTCTTCTTGTTCATTTGTAGGGTGCTTAAGATGTTCTATGCTCTATTCTTTTTAAAAATTTTCAATAGTTTTTGGGGAACAGGTGGTTTTTGCTTGCACGGACAAATTCTTTAGTGGTGATTTCTGAGATTTTGGTGCACCCATCACCCAAGCAGTAGCCTTTTATCCCTGACCATCCTCCCGCCCTTCCCCAAGTCCCCAAAGTCCATGATATCATTTTGCAAATGGTGCTGCTATAAACGTGTGTGTGCATGTGTCCCTTCCATATAATGACTTCTTCTCCTTTGGGCAGATACCCAGGAGTGGGACTGCTGGAGGGAACGGTAGTTCTACTTTTACTTCTTTAAGGAATCTCCATCCTGTTTTCCACAGTGGTTGTATTCGTTTACATTCCCACCAGCAGGGTAAAGTGTTCCCTTTTCAGCACATCCATACCAACATCTATTATTTTTTATTTTTTAAATTACAGCCATTCTTGCAGGAGTAAGGTGGTGTCTCAGGGTGGTTTCATGTCTATTCTTAATCCTTTGTTAGTTATATGCATCAGAAATAGCTTCTTCCAATTTGTGGCTTATCTCTGGCATTATTCATGATGTATTTTGGTAAATCTAAGTTTTGTATTTCAATGAGGTCAAATTTACAGTTCTTCCTCTATGTTTTGTGCTTTTTGCATCTTGTTTAAAAAATCATTCTCTGTTTTAGGTCATAAAGACATTCTTTTCTATGTTCTTCTAAAGGTTCTAAAGTTTTGTTTTTCACAGTAACTTACTAACCTGAAATTTATTTTCATGTTTGATATGAGGTAGAAATATGCTTTTATTTTTCTCTGTATAGATAAGTTATTTTACTAATACTATTTATTGAATAGTACATCTTTACCTACTTAATTGAAATGTTTCTTCTGCCATAAGTTGTATTTCCATAGGTGTGTAGGTTGTGTTCTAGCCTTTCCATTCCACTCCTTAGGTTTATTTGTTTATCTTGGTGCAGAAGTACTGTGTTGTCTTCATAGTAAGTTGCCTTATGGTAAGTCCTGCCCTCTCACAGTGCAGGAGTCCTTCCAACCTGTTGTTCTTCAACATTTGTCTTGGCTGTTCAGTTTCCTTTTCTATTCCATAGACACAGTAGAGTCAGTTCCAGGCTCTATGAGTAATCCTGTTGGGAGTCTTATTAGAATTGCATTGGGATATCGATTAACTTGGGGAATCCTGACATCTTTATGATATTAAGTCTCCTGGCCAGAAATGTGGCATATCCTTCCGTTTATTTTGTTGTACATTTAAAATGGTTTAGTTTCAACATTGTATTTTAAAAGCTATATCCATTTGCTGCTGATATTAGAGGGAATACAATTGATTTCATATTATGGAATATTTGCTGAACTCTCCTATTAGTTTTAGCAATTTTCTGTAATTTTTCTTGTATATACACACAGGCAATCAATTTTTTTGGCATTTAATTTTGTTTCTTCCTCTCCAATTCTTATCCTTTGATTTATTTTTCTTGTCTTATTTTATTGGGTAAGAGTTATAAAATAATAATATTGAAAAAGTGACAGCATAACATCTTGTCTATTACATTTACTAATTAGTTATTGCCAGCACAGGAAAACAATTATTTTTCTTTGTTAATCTTTTAATCTTCCACTTTATTAATTCTATTGTCATAAAAGGTTTTCAGTTAATTTGCATAGATTTTCTACTTGAATTAGCCTGTCGTCTGCAAACAACGGCAGTTATGTGTACATATTTTCACATTTATAACCGCTTGCTTTTTTCTCTTTTTCTTATTGGCGTTAGCTTTATGTTCGTCTCATGGGATGAGTGAAGAGGTTTTCGGCAACTTTTTGTTCCTGGAAAGTTTATATAACATTGGAATGATCCACTCCTTGATAGTCTGGTAGACCTCACAGATAAAAATACTGAATCTTGGGCCTTTTCAAAGGCTAAATTTTTGACTACCTTTTCAATTTCTGTTGCAGTTGTTGTTTTTTAATTCTTAAGGTAATTTTATAATTCTTATTTTCTACATAAAAGCATCTGCTTCATTTAGGTTTTCAAATAGATTGGCACAAATTTGTTCATGATGTTCTCTCTTTTTTGAAGTCTGATATTATTTGTCTGCTACTCTTAGAAAAATCTTGTGTGTGTGTGTATGTGTGTGTGTATGTGTTTAGAGATGGGATATCACTTCGTCACCCAGGCTACAGTGCAGTGGAGCCATCTTAGCTCACTGTAACCTCAAACTCCTGGGCCCAAGTGATCCTCCCGCCACAGATTTTCAAGTAGCTGGGACTACAGGCGCATGGCACCATACCTGGCTAATATTTTTATTTCTGTTTTTAGAGATGGGGTTTTGCTATGTTGCCCAGGCTGGTCTCATACTCCTGGTCTTAATTGATCCTCCCACCTCAGCCTCCCAAATTGTTGGGATTACAGGTGTGAGCTGCCATGCCTGGTGAAAATCTTATTTTTGATAGACTCAGAAGCTCTCAGTGAACATGGCCTCCATGTCTTAGAAATCTGTTCCTGGCATTTTTCTTTGGTCTCCTTCATTCTCTTGGCCAAAAGTTCAGCAAATTGTTTAACCTCTTCCTTATATTTATTTATTTATTTGGAGACAGAGTCTCTGTCGCAGAGGCTGGAGTGCAGTGGCACAATCTCAGCTCACCACAACCTCCACCTCCCAGGTTCAAGCGATTCTCCTGCCTCAGCCTCCCAAGTAGCTGGGATTACAGGTGCCTGCCACTGCGCCTGGCTAATTTTTGAATTTTTAGTAGAGACAGGTTTAACCGTCTTGGCCAGGCTGGTCTCGAACTCCTGACCTCATGATCCACCTGCCTCAGCCTCCCCAAGTGCTGGGATTACAGGTGTGAGCCACCGCGCCCGGCCTTACTTATTTTTATTTTTATTTTAGTGTCCTGTTTCTTTAGAGCAATACGTCAGCATTTGTGTTGCAGGACATGTGGAGTAAGAAGATGCCGAGTCTTGGGTGCTTTGGTTCTAGGTTCCTGACATCCTTTGTTTAGGGACTTACTCGTTGGTGGACATCATCTTCACACAGAATGAAGTTATTAGACTGTGCCATCTCTTTTGGACCTCAGGTGAAAAGGCACAGTAGTATCAGTCAGTGTAGTCTTTCTCTCTCCCCTTTTTTTTTTTTTTTTTTTTTTTACAAAAACCAAATTAAGAAGTCAGATTGGCACTCACAATACAACCCTGAACAACCTGTGCTTTCCTTCTGCAGTTCCCCTTGGTCTGTAACAGAATGCCCCATATGCAGTAGCAGGTGGATGCAACCACGGGTCAGGACACACTGCTTCATAGGGAAACCTCGCTTGTCATTTGTACCATGGATCTGACCCTCATAAGCCTTCCATTCTTCACCCACAGTGGCACCGGTGACTTCTGAGGCCATATGCTTCTCATAGAAGGTATGGTTTGCATTCACTGTCCACTTCAATGAGTTTTTGGCAGCCACTGCTGGGAAGGAGACCTTCTGCTTCATCTTGAAGCAATTGATCACCTCTGAGGTGCCACAAAACAAAGGCATGAAATTCTCTTATTCTAAAAATCACTTCCGCATCTGTTATTATGTTGCTTTTTGCATTCCTGATGTTTTTGTTTTTTTTTAATTGGATTTGATGGTTTCTCTGTTTATTGGTCTTTTCAAAGGATCAGCTTTAGGGTTTATTGATAAAATCCATGATTTATTAATTTATGCTTTTATTTTTAATAATGCATTCCTTCATATTCTGGGATTATTTTACTATTCTTTTCCCCATCTTTTAGCTTACTTAATATACATCTTTTTAAATAAATAAGTACATTTTAGGCTCTGAATTTTTTTCTTTGGTGTTGATTGACGCATCTCATACATTTCAGATACGGTGCTCTGGCTCTCATTTCTAAGTACAGTCTTGTGTCACTTAACAATGGGGAGATGCACGGTTAGGCAATTCTGTTGTTGTGCAAACAGCATAGAGTGGATTCACACAAACCTAGATGCCATAGCTATTACACACCTCAGCTCTATGGCACAGCCTACTGCTCCTAGGCTTCAAGCCTATACAGCATATGACTGTACCGAATATTGCAGGCAACCGGAACACAATGGTAAGTATTCGTGTATCTAAACATACCTAAACACTGAAAAGGAGCAGTAAAATAGGAACAGTACAAAAGGAACAGTAAAAAAGACTTAAAGATGGTGCACCTGTAGAGGGCACATACCATGAATGGAGCTTGCAGGACTGAAAGTCGTTCTGGGTGGGGCAGTGAGTGACTGGTGAGTGAATGTGAAGGCCTAGGACGTGACCACACACTGCTGTACACCACTGGAGACTAGAAACACTATACACTTAGGCTACACACATTTATAAAAAGTACTTTTCCTTCTTCAGTAATAAATTAACTTCAGCTTAATGTAACATTTTTACTTTATAAACTTTAAAATTTTTTTACCTTTTGGACTCTTCTTGTAATAACGCAACTTAAAACACACATTGGCCGGGCGCGGTGGCTCAAGCCTGTAATCCCAGCACTTTGGGAGGCCGAGACGGGCCGATCACGAGGTCAGGAGATCGAGATCATCCTCGCTAACACGGTGAAACCCCGTGTCTACTAAAAAAATACAAAAAACTAGCCGGGCGAGGTGGCGGGCGCCTGTAGTCCCAGCTACTCGGGAGGCTGAGGCAGGAGAATGGCGTGAACCCGGGAGGCGGAGCTTGCAGTGAGCTGAGATCCGGCCACTGCACTCCAGCCTGGGCGACAGAGCGAGACTCCGTCTCAAAAAAAAAAAAAAAAAAAAAAAAAAAAAAACACACACACACACACACACATTGTACAGCTGTACAAAATATTTTTCTTTATATCCTGATTTTGTTTTTTTTTCTATTAACCTTTTTGTTGTTGTTGTTTTTTGTTAAAAGCTAAGACACAAACCCACACATTAGCCTAGGCCTACACAGGGTCAGGATTATCAGTATCACTGTCTTCCACCCCCACATCTTGTCCCATTGGAAGGTCTTCGGGGACAGTGACACGCATGGAGCTGTCATCTCCTGTGATAAAAATGCCTTCTTCTGGAATACCTCCTGCAGGACCTGCCTAAGCCTGTTTTATGGTTAACTTAAAAAAAATAAGTAGAAGCAGTACACTGCAAAATAATGATAAAAGTATAGTGCAGTAAATACATAAACTGGTGACACAGACCTTTATTCTCATTATCAAATATTATGTACTGTACATAATTGCATAAGCTATACTTATTTTTTTTTTTTTTTTGAGACGGAGTCTCGCTCTGTCACCCAGGCTGGAGTGCAGTGGTGTGATCTCAGCTCACTGCAAGCTCCGCCTCCCGGGTTCACGCCATTCTCCTGCCTCAGCCTCCAGAGCAGCTGGGACTACAGGCGCCTGCCACCACGCCTGGCTAATTTTTTTGTATTTTTCAGTAGAGATGGAGCTTCACCATGTTAGCCCGTCTTGATCTCCTGACCTCGTGATCCGCCCATCTCAGCCTCCCAAAGTGCTGGGATTACAGGCGTGAGCCACCGCGCCCGGCCAAGCTATACTTTCATATGACTGGCAGCACCACGAACACCTGAGTGAGGCACTGCACTGGGTGATGATGTATCACGTCACTGGGTGATAGGAATTTTTCAGCTCCATTGTAATTTCAGGCAGACTCTCACTGGCTGAAATGTCATCATGTGGCACATGACTGCAGATTGTAGTTTCAGCTTTGAGTCACTAAGAAGAGCGCCAAATTTTTAAGTAGATTTTGGAGAGGTTATTGTTTTTATGGCTAATTTCTAATTTTGCTATATCAAAGTAAGAGCAGTTTTAGAATTTGTTAAATTCTTTGTGACTTAAATCTTGGCTAATTGTTGTGAATGTCTCTGGGGTGTTTAAAAAGAATGGTTTTTTGGCCATTTATTGAGTATAAATCTATAAGATCAAGTCTGTTACTTGTATTACTTAGATATTCTTTACGCTTTTTTCTATTTTGGTCTATTTGATTTGTCATGCTCTACTACCTGTATTAAATCTTCCTGTGTGTGTGTGTGTGTGTGTGTGTGTGTGTTCTCCTTATACTTCTATCAATATGTAATTGATACATTTCCAAACTATATTGTTATGCTCATGTAGTTTTATGACCGTTACATGTTTTTGATGGATTATACCCTTTATCAATATAAAACCCCTCTCTGTCTTGTTTAATGCCTTTTACCTGGAATTCTATTTCTTCTGCTACTGCTATTATTACATCTACATTGTGAGCCTTACATGGTATTCATTTTTCCGTCCTTTTATTTTCATTTTCTTTAGGTCATTTTGTTTTACTATACCTGTTATAAACAGGCTAGAGCTAGATTTCTTAAAGCCAGCATCAGAGTATCTATCTTTTAATAGTGAACTTTAGCTCAATAAGTTTAGTAATTATCTTTGTTCTTATTCCTGCCATCTCCTTTTATTATTCTAATTTCCATGTTTTATTTATTTTTCTACTTTTGCTTTACCTTCCTTTTGCTGAATTGCTAAGTTTTCTTTGTCCATTTTTTCCTCTAGTGGTTTGGAATGTATACACTGCATTTCTATTTTTTTAGTGATTGACCTTTAAGTATTAACATATATATTTATACATACTTTTCCCTTAGTTATGTACAGAATTAAACAGTATCTATTCTTATCCGCAAACGAGAAGAATCTTAGCGTGGTTTCATGTTTCTAATTCTTCTACCACCTCACGTCCTACCTTGTTGAGATAACATAAAATATTACTTCCAAATTGTCATTAACGTTTTGTACATTTTCCCCTTAACACTTATGTAGATTTTACATAAACTTTATAATGTCCTTGTTCAAAACTCACAACTATAAACTTCATTACTTTTTACTCATATCATTACTCTGCTCATCCTATTTCTTTGATTCGTTTTTCATTCTGTGGAAGTACAGCCTGAGTAATTGCTTCGAGGAAGACTTATGTGGGGCAGTAAACTTTGTGGGTTCTTAAACACTTGGAAATGTATTTTGGTTGGCTACTTGAATGCTGATTAGACTGCATATACAGGGCCAGGTTCAAGAATACATTTTCCTCATAATTTTGAACATATTATTCCATTGTCTTCTATTACATATATACTTTCGTTAATGAAAAGTCTAATGCTAATGATGATCTTCAAAGTAATTCCCTTTTTCCCTTTTTGGCAACACTATTTATTAAAGAAGCTGTTCTTTTTCCATTCTGTGTTCTTGGCACCTTTGTCGAAAATCAATTGGCTGTAAATGGGTGGGTTCATTTCTCAGGTTTCTATCCTGAGCCATTGCTCTATGTGTCTGTTTTCATGCCAGTACCATGCTGTTTTGGTTACTATAGCTTTGTAACAGATTTTGATATCAGGCAGTGTGGTGCCTCCAGCTTTGTTCTTCTTGCTCAAGATTTCTTTGGCTATTCAGGGTCTTTTGTGGTTCCGTATGAATTTTAGGATTTTTTTTTTCCATTTCCATAAAAAATGACATTGGCATTTTGATAGGAATTGCATTGAATTTGTAGATTGCTTTGTGTAGTATTGTCATTTTAACAATAGTAATTATTCTAATTCATGAACACAAGATATCTTTCCATTTATTTGTGTCACACCTATTTCTTTTATCAATGTTTTTATAAGTTCTCAGTTTATAGATCATTAAATTTTTTCCTAAGTATTTTAGGTTTCTGTTGCTATTGTAAAAGGGACTGATTTCTTAATTTCTCTTTCAGACAGTTCATTGTTAGTGTAAGTAAATGCTACTCATTCTTGTGTGTTGATTTTGTGTCCTACAACTTTACTGAATTAGTTTATCAGTTGTAATAGATTGTGGTGATCTTTAGGATTTTCTATACATAAGATCACGTCATCAGCAAACAGAAAATTTCACTTGTTCCTTTCCTATTTGGATAACTTTTAAAAATTTGCCTAATTGCTCTGGCTAGGACTTCCAGTATTATCATGTTGAATAGAAGAGGTCAGAGTGGGCATCTTTGTCTTGTTCCTCGTCTTAAAGGAAAAGCTTTCAACTTTTCACCACTAAGCGTGATGTTAGCTGTGGCCTTGTCATATGTGGCTTTTATTGTGTTGCAGTACATTCCTTCTATGCCTAATTTGTTGAGAGTTTTTATCATGAAAGGATGTTGAATTTTGTCAAGTGCTTTTCTGCATCCATTGAGATGATCATGTGGGTCTTTTTTCCTTCATTCTGTTAATCTAGTGTATTACACTTACTGATGTGCATATATGTTGAACCATCCTTGCATCCCTGGAATGAAACCCACTGGATCATGATGTATCATCTTTTTCATGTACTGCCGGATTCAGTTTGCTAGTATTGTGTTGAGGATTAAATGAGGATGACGCCAGTGCATGTGGACATAAGCGCCCAGCACAGCAAATGGCACAGACAGGTGCTGGTATAGTGATAGATATCCGTACTTATTGGTCGAGAAAACTGAGGTTCAGAGAAGTTAGATGTCTCAATCAAGGTCGCAAAGCATGTTGGCAGGTTGGCTTTGGGCCTGCTCAGACTCCAAACCAGGCTGTTTTCAGCATATGACTTTTGTTCCCCTAATGGTTTTGGCTGGTTTCCAGCAGGTGTGCCAGTGCATAGTGTGTTTCTCTGTGGAAAGTCATCATAAATGACAATGGACCCACTGGCCTCCTTGTCAGGCAGACACCAAGCACACAACCTCTCCCTTCCTACTCCCTGGGAAACAGTTCTCTTTCATTCTACCACCAGGCCACAGTGTGGCACCATGCAGGTGTGTGTGTATCTGTGCACCTGTGTCCTCAGGGACCCACCTGAAGAGGAGCAGCACGGCCTGGGGGAAGGTCTGAAAGTTGTTGTTCCGGTTGATCTCTGTGGTATCATTCAGGGCAATTTTCCCAAACACCTAGGAGAGGGAAGGAAGAGGTGTTTAGTGATTTGTGGACAGAGAGGATCCTAATTTCCCACCATTGTTGAATGGTCTCTTCAGGGGTCTCAGGTGTCCCTGGAACTGGCCGCCACATGCTGAATAGTCTTCCCATGCACATTGGCAGGCACCTGCTGCCCCACCCAGCCCCTGAGCACAATCCCCTCACTGGACAAGCATGAGAATCCAAGAGCCCACAGCCTCAGGAAGGTCTCTACAGCCCGGTGGGAGCTGGGGCTGAGAGTGGTGGATGCTGGGACGGGGACCCTGCTTCTGACAGGACTCAGGATGCACTGTGTTATTTTCTTTGCTATTTCAGCTCTGCATGCCCAAGCACTCTTTCAAATTTAGTTCTTGCATTTTGGAGTGATGTGGAGTGAGTGATCTGGGGCTAGGGCAGGCTTCATTCATTCCTGAAATCCCTTTTTTTTCCTGCTCTTTTAAAGCTGTGCTTATCTTAGAAACGGCCACCTTTATCAGGCATCAAGGTAGCTCTTTTAGTCTCAAAAGGTTTTGGCACCTGAATCTTGGGTCTTTCTGCGATGAGTAAGTAGGGGACTTCCTGGAGAAGCGGCCAAGGAAACGCTCTGGGCCAGTGTGGGCGTCCTGCCAGGTTTGACCTTGGGATCTCAAGCTGGAGCCCGGAGATGGGAATGGAGAGCTCCAGCTTTGTGGTGAAAGGCGCAGTGGGCACCTGGGAGGGGAGGCCCCAGAAAACTGCTGCACGTTTGATGTGGTGAGCCTTGTGTTGATTTGGCCCTTCCTTGCTTCCTTCTTCTTTCCTCCCTCCCTCTCAGTCATTAGCTTCAAATGAATCTGGTTGGGGTAATTCTCAGGCCCATCAGACCTGGACACAAACAGGGGTGCTGGGCAGACACACCTTGCTGCTGTTTCTTGAGAAGGGGCCGTGTCTCTCCCGAGGCCCCTTGCATAACTCAGGAGTGTCTTTCCTCTACCAAGAGCAGAACCCAGGCCTCGGGGAGGGAAGCTCTCTAGGCTGTGTATTCTGTACCTGGCCATTCTCCTGTTACCTACAGGAGATCCATTTGGGGGAAGTTCCCATTCCTGTGGCTTTTTGGGCCTCAGAAAATGGAAGAGGAGGGAGAGGGACAGTCAGGAATGAAAGGGAGAAGGGAGGGAGGAAGGCGTGAGGGAATGTGGTGCTGGGAACCGGGAAGAGACAGAGCAGGAGAGGAGGAGAGCAAGAGGCCAGGGGACCCGTGATGGGAGCCTCCCTACCTGCATCCCGATCACCGCATAGATGAAGAACAGCATCACGATCAGGAGAGCCACATAGGGCAGGGCCTGGAAGGAAGTGCAGGAGACTCCCATGAGGCCGGAGTGCAGAGGCCAGCTGGGCCCCTTCCCAGGGAGTGCCGCATCCCTGTCTCTGCAGCCATCAGCTATTGCCCGGTTTGGGCTGGGGGACACTTCCAAGAGTCCCACAGGACTACAGGGAACCTGGGAGAAGGTCTGAGAAACCGGAACTGACTTCCCATTTCAGCTGGGTTTTCAAAGCAGAGGACTACGGGGAACCTGGGAGAAGGTCTGAGAAACCGGAACTGACTTCCCATTTCAGCTGGGTTCTCAAAGCAGGCCGCAGAGTAACCATATAGTGCGACACTACCTGGGCAAAACAATCAAGAATGAGCAAAACCTCCTCCGACTACACATGTGCGGTATGTTTGTACGAGGCGGGAGGAATCGTGGACAGCACCCAGCTGACTGTGGTTACCTGTGGAGGAGTGGGGTAGTGGCAAGTTACACCCTTCCTTTACACAGCTTCATTCTATCCCACTAGTTGTAGTGAGCGGGTATTACTATTGCAATGAAAACATTTAATAAGGAAAAATTTAAAAGAAAGATCATGGGTTCAAATCCTGTTTTTGCCACTTTCTATCTATGAGAGCTGGGGCACTTAACTTCTCTGAGCTTCAGTCTCCTCATCAGAAAAATGGAAGTAATAATAATGACCTCTCAGAGGTTTCGTGGTTTAAACGATTTAAGGCTTATAAAGTGCTTAGTGCATGCCTTGCACAGGGTTGGGTTCCATACATTCTATTCGCTTAATGCATGATCTGCCTGGCAACTAGGACAACTACATTTCCAGAGCCCCCGCCATTTCTAGGGAGAGGCCATGGGCCCCGGGATGGGAGGCCCGGCCCGTGTTCCCAGGCGCTGCTTCAGCCGCCACGGGTCACTAGAGAGTGCAGCCAGAGCAGGTGCCGGCTGCCTGGCCCGAACGCCTGCGCCACCGTCAGGCCCTCGCAGTCACCCAGTCTGTGTCTCTTCCCAGGCCCGGGAGATGTCGGGGGGCAGGGCGAGTATGGCCACTCAGAGCCATGGGTTCCGCGTACACCCAAGTGCAGAGTCAGCGGCAGTCCTGCTTCTGCTGGGGTCTACCTTTCCGAATCCCCGGAGCCTGGGCCGACCCGGGCTGGGAGCGCAGGAGCCCCAGCTCACCATTAGGCGGGGGTCAGCCGTGGCGGCTCAGAGGAGGCCTGGCCATTGGGAGCTCCCTCCAGAGCCTTGGATGGTCAGTCCCTGGCAGGAGGCTGCCGGGGGCAGAGCGGGGACGGGCGTCTTTCCTCTGGCTACAGCTATAGCCATGGACACACTAGACCAGGCCCAGGCACGCCCTGTCCCCAGGCGGGGACTGGCCGGGGTGGGGCACACAAAGGCCATTTTCCCGACAGATTCTGGTCTGGGGAAGGCTGAGAGCGGCCCCTCCATGGGGGGAGAGAAGCCTGCCTTCCGCCAGCCCAGGGAAGCATGAACCGCCTTCACTGGTTCTGCATTCATCTGGGGGAAGTCAAGTGGCCCAGCAGCTTTGCTTCTCGTACTTCAGACCTACAAAGGCTCCTCCGAACTGGCAGGGGCTGATTGTCATTCTGTTTTAACGGGAAAACAGTGGCTGAAAAAAGAAATGCATCACGTGGCCAGGCAGTCCTGGGCCCATTCGAAAGGCCTCTCTAGCCAAGCGGAGGACACCAGGGTCCTGCGACTCTGGCCGAGGACACATCAGGTGCTGTCAGCAGATGCTGCTGAAATGCCTGCAAGGAGGAGGGCGATGGCCAGATTCTGAAACTGCTGAATTCGAAGGGCAAGAGCGGTCATCAGGTTGTCCAGACCCGTGTTTTTCAGGTTTGTTCCTTACCACAAAACCCCTTGGTCCAGTAAATTCTTGTGGAGAAAGACATAAATGATGGTTAAAAGTAAGGCAGACCCTTTCCGCCTCCCCTTAGCTCCCATCCCTCCTTTACCACCTGGCCTTCTGGGGCTCAGAGCCTGCCTTAGAAACCACAGGCTTCGTCTAAGCCTCTCAGTGCAGGAACAGGGAGCCAGGTAGAGCGGCCGAGTTCTGCCACACAGAGGAAGGAGCAGGGCCCCAGAGTGGAGGGCTCCTCCCTGTGCCAGCTGTGTTCTGGGCCAGGCGGCAGCCCTGGGATCCCCAGGCCGCAGGACATGAGGGGCGGCTACCTGGAAGGACTTGATGAAGGTCCACAGCAGCGTCCGGATGCCCTCCCCGCGGCTCAGCAGCTTCACCAGGCGCATGACCCGGAATAGGCGGAAGAAGGTGATGGAGATGCGCGAGTTTTCCTCTGCGTTCTGGAACCCGTCGGCAACAGGAGGTGCAGTTAGCACAGCAAGAGGGGGGGTGAGAACAGAAGGGCCCCTCCGAGAAATACAGACCTCAGTGGCAGTGGCAGAAGGCAGGCCAGGGTTTGCTGCACTAGACTTCCCCCTCAGATGGGAGGGCAGCCGCCCACTGTAATGAGTGGACAGCTCAGCCCCATGGTCTCTGCAGAGCTAGACTGTGCCCAGGCCGCTGGGCTGTGGTCCTGTGTTTTTACTCTCCCCACTTCCCCTTCATTCCTAGTTCTTAATGCCCTGGGTGGAGGAACGGACAACTCCATCAGGAACTACCATAAGCTTTGGAATCTTGTAGGCCCAGAGCCGGTTGCCCTGGGAGCCCCTGCCTCTGCACTGCTGAGGAAGCAGCCCTAGCCTCTCTCCCGTTGGTCTGGGCAGAGTCCTGCATCCTAAGTGGAGCCCAGCACTCTTTGAGGACATGGGTTGGTGGATGGCCTCTCTCCCAGCTGTGGGTATGTGTGCATTTGAGGCCCCCCGAAGGGACCTCATGCCCCAGGGGCTTGGGTCTCCAGCACTTCCCTTGTATCACCTCCTTCTACTTTCCACAGCCCCTGTCCCAAAGGGAGGGATTGGGGTGCTACTCAGTGCTGGAGAGGGTCAGGTTTGCAGGCCTTGCTCTGAAGCCGTTTCCCTCCTACTCCCCTCTGCCCTGGGGCCTCTGGGAGGCCTCAACCCTCCAGGCTGTACAAGACCCTGGAAGGGAGAGGGGCAGCATAAGGGAGGGGAGGCCTCTCTTGCAAGTGATGCTCCTGCAGATGGTCTCCCTCAGGGGCCCTGGGGAAGGGGAAAGGGAGGCCAAGGGGAGGAAGGGCGGAGTGCAGGCCAAGGTGAGTGGAGGTGCTTGGGCTGCTGCTGTTGGACCTGGGGGAACCTGGGGGCTTGGGCACATGCCTGGCCAGGACTCAGGACAGGCTGCCCTGCCATCCTCTGCCTCCAAACCTGAGAACATGAGCTGACTCCCCACCTGTTCCTCCTTCTGCCCACACCGGCCTGGTGAGCAGGAACCTAGGAGGGAGCCACTGCCAAATCCGGAGCTAGTGCAGCTCACCCAGCCCTGCGGGCACCGGGAGAGAATGGACCCTCGAGGCTTCCTGCTACTGTCCCCGTCCACACCTCCCTGAGGTGGGAGGTCTCAGGTTGTTACTGGGGCCACCTGGGCCCTCCCCACTCCTTGCTTTACCTTTGCCTTTTATCTTGAATTGTTTCTAGGTCAGACTCTCCCTGGCAATATCCAGCACTAAAGCCCTTCTAACTGCACTGCCTGCTCTGGCCCACCCTGATGTGACATCAGAGGCCGCTTCCCTCACTATGCAGCACAGGAGATTATGAGGGAGGCAGGGAGACCCGGAGGCAGCCACCACTCTGCACAGAAGCAAGCTAGAGACCTCTCCTGCTTTCCAGACCTTCCAGACAGGAGAAGAGGAAAAATATTTCTTATATTTCAAAATCAGAGCTGCCTCAGTTCCTCCTAAGGCTCCCATTCCCCTCAAGGCAGGGGACAGACTGGTGGGTCTCGGGACCTGCTGCACGGGTACCTGAGGGGCTGGGTCGAGAGCTGCAGGCAGCAGCCCTGTCCTGCCCTGGGCTCTGCCCTGCCTGTGTGTTCTGAAGCCTTTGATGCCCTTAATCTCTGTATTTCTATCACCTGTGTATCTACTTGAAATTCTATTTTCACTCCTTAAAAGGAGGTTGTGTTCCCCCAGAGGAGTATGCAGAGGAGGCTTAGGATTTTATAACTCAGCTTCCACCATGTTCGAGAAAGGAGAAAAAAAAAAGAAAGAACAAGCTTAAGTGGAGAACTTCAGCTCCAAGTGTCAAGAGTTTGAGAAGCTGGTGCCACAGGGGCATCTAGATCTGCTCAGTTAAAAAAACAAAGCAAACAAACAAAAAAAGAAAACACCAAACACCAGGCTTGCAGTGTGAATTCCATTCCCCTGTTCAGAAGCCTCCCCTGTGGCTGCAGTTTCCTAATGCTGCTCGAGAAGGGGAACAAACACACTGCCATTTTGCTCTAATAATTTGCTCTAATAAACCAAATGACAATGCAAAAAAGAGGCAGATCCAGACGGCTGGTCCAGGAAGCAGCGTTCCCAGGAAGCGGGGTAGAGTACCCCGGGCTCAGCCTTTCCTGTGGCAGCCTTGCAGCCAGGCAGGGCCAGGCTGCACTGGGGAACCCATCAACCCACCCAAGCTTGCCTCGGCCTGTGGACTTTGCGGCTTGGTCAGTCAACCCCACTGCTCCTTCTAAAAACTCATACTTGGCCCTTTTTGAAATGCGTAACGGCAGCCTTTTGGAGGAGCCTGGGCCAAGGAGGCTTCAAAGTCACACTGAATGGCGTCTCTTTTATCACGTTTGCCAAAGCGAATCAGAGACTCCTACCGCAGGAGTGATCCAATCAACGGAGTTCGTTTTTCTGCTTCCAGCTTGCTGCAGAACAGTGGCTGTGGCCTACTTTTAATGGACTTCAGGAATTTAGAAAAATGCAAGGGGTAGCAAGGTTGGAGTGCCTGGAAATTCAATCACGCTCTCAGTAACAAATCCCAGCTTAAACCTTCTATAGTGGACTTCCACCTGAAGCACAGGGAAGCTAGAAGCTGCAGACACTGATGAATAGGAATCATCGTCCGCCCTTCCATTCCCTGGCTAGAGCACCTCTTTCTTCCCTCCTTACCCTGGAGCCCCTACCATGGCTCTCATAGGCACCCTCTGCAAATTTCTCACATCAGATTAAGGTCAGAGGCTTTGGCCAGTGGAGTCCTCAGGGCGTTTAACAGGAAACGGCCCTCAGGTCCCATTCTCTCCCAGTGGCTTGTTAGATAGTCAAGATCACAGTGAATTACCACCCCAAGGAAAGCTCAGGGGTAAAACACCACCACTGCACAAACAGCATCTTCACAGCTCACACAAGAAGGGAACAGGCAGGCAAGGCACACGGCAGACACGGTGGCCACATGCAGTGAGAGCCAGGCAGGGCTCCCAGGGACTCTGGAGTTCGGGGTGGGGAGAGTAGGGATGTTAGAGGGGGACACGGAAGCCGGGAGCATGGTCGGGAGGGTTGGTCTTACCATAGAGGGAGAGCATTGGGTATGTTCAGCTGGCTTTAAAGAAAGGCAGATAGAGATAAGCTGTAATGAGTCTCCCAGGAAGATGCCCGGTATTCTAGGTCTTGGCTAACACAGGAGCAACACAGTGGCAGAAGAGGGCAAAAGGAAACAAGTGAAAGAAACGTGAAAGCGTAGGCCTGGCAGGTCCTGGGGCATCCCCGAGACTGTGGGGTTTGTGTTGCTGGGTCTCATGTCAAACAAGGACCCACAGGCATTCCCCTACCTAAGACCTTTAAAACTCACACTTGTAATATTATTACATAAGCAGATGAGGTCTTTGGGATTTTGTGGATGGAGGTTTGTAATTGTTTTGTTTTGTTTTGTTTTGTTTTAGAGACAGGGTCTCAGCTCTGTTGCCCAGGCTGGAGTGCAGTGGCATCATCACAGCTCACTGCAGCCTTGAACTCCTGGGCTCAAATGATCCTCCCACATCAGCCTCCCTGGTAGTTAGGACTATGGCACGTACCACCATGCCCAGCTAATTTAATTTTTTTTTTTTTTTTGGTAGAGATAGGGTCTCACTATACTGCCCAGGCTGGTCTCAAACTTGTGGCCTGGCCTCAAGCGATCCTCCTGCCTTGGCCTCCCAAACTGCTGGGATTACCAGCGTAAGCCACTGTGCCAAGCCTGTTTTAATTTTATTAGCCATTGTTAACCTTTGAGGACTTGGGCTTTATGCACTTTAGCTTACCCCAGGCAGGGCCAGTTGAAGGACAGAGGCCTTGCTAACCCCAGGGCCTATCCTTGCCCACATATATTTAAGCAAAGCAGCCCAAAGCCTCTCAGGTTTAGGGGAGAATGACTGCAAGTCAGCACCGAGGAGGGCCTCCGGAGGTGGCCTCAACTCACTCCATAATGGGGCTCGTTCTCAAAGCCCAGACTCAGGCAGGAGATGGCCTTGCTTAGCAGTTAGTCTATAGATGCGGCAAGCCCGGCCATTGGCATGAAATAATGAGTGTTGAATTGTTTTCTAAACTTGAAAGCCCTGCACACAGTTTAGGATACGAACACCCCAGGAAGCTGTTCTCACAGGTTTGACTGCTGAACTCATTTGGGGGTAGAAGCTGAGGAAACTGGCCTCTGGTGAGTATCCCAGGGCCAGCCCTCTCCCCGAGTTCTGGAGCCTGGCTCTGGGAAGATGCCCTTACTTTTTGGGCTCCAGCCCAGAGGGCTCAGCCCCAACCAATCTTGACCATCTGAGCTGCTAACTCTTTCTAGAAAATCAGGACTTGGCTTTTACCCTCCACTTTCAGATGGTTGCTCTTGTATTTCTGTTTTTAAGGTACAAACAGGGAAAAAAATGTGTAATGGAATTTTTGAAGGATGGAAATGTGCACAACTAGACATTTGCCTGCAGCCTGGAAATATTTCTTGGGTAACAGATTTCTCAGCAAATTTTTCTTTTTTCATAGCTAGTTGGTAGGATGTCCTTTTAGGGGATGGTGAAGATATAGGGTGAGGTGAGGGAAGAGAAAGAAAGGGACGCTTCTCTAGGCTTTTACAGAACACTCTAGATCTGGCTCTCTAGATCTCAGCTTCTGCTTCATGAAGATTCCACCTGCCAGGTCAATCCTTGTGACTGCAGGGTGTGGGGTCCCTAGGATTTGGCTAGCAGGCTGAGCTTGAACACAAAGACAAACATAGGTAGATACACACACACACACACACACACACGCACACACACACACAGTCACTCTCTTTCTCTCTCATGCAGGCATGCACAGAAGAAATTTCTTGGCAAAGCAACTAAACCCCTTTTCCTCTGGTGTGTGATAGTCCCAGGATGGTCAGGTCTGGCTACCCTCTGGCATCGTTCTGCCCCACTCCTGGCCCGGTGCTTGGGCTCTTTTGCTCATGGACAAGGAGTTCTATGTTTCTCAGGCTTCACTGGGGCAGGGAGGGAGGCCCAGAGGGAGGTAACCTACACCACGTTAACTCCAGAGTGTTGGGCAGAGTTCCCAGGAAGCTTGAGCCATTTGCTGGACTCTTGGATTCATCCTGCAAACCATCACAGCTGCTCATCACTTCTAAGAACCCTGGGCAAATGCTTGAAGGTCTTCTGGGTCAATCCCAGCCTGAACAGGACCAAAATGGAGATAATTCTGACAACACACCCAGGTATTTGGCTTACCTGGCCTAACTGAACCAACCTCTAGGCATCCAAAAAAAAAAAAAAAAAAAAGAAAACCGGTTTTATTTTACTTCTTAAACATTTAGAATCCTTCATTTGGGATTTTTACATTTTTAAACATTTGTCTTAACTGTCTTTTCTCTTGTTGCATTTTATAGTTCCCATTTAAGACCTCATCTATTTAAGTCATATTTCACTTCAAGACTTGACTTTAGGTCTGTTCTGATAATCTTGATAGTATTTTGTATTTTAATAACATGGATTGATTTAACATTTCCTATGGCATGTCTCTATAATAGCAGACAAGAAAAAGTCAGGAACAGCTATGAGGACAGTAGAAAGAGGAGGAACGAAGGCTCTCTGAGATCTCTATGTGGCATTCTCCCGCCGCGGTAATGACAACTCTCCAAAGAGACCAACTTTGGAAGAATCTAGAGACTCAAGGATTCACTTTTTCTTGAGCCTTAA
Organism: Piliocolobus tephrosceles; assembly: GCF_002776525.5. NCBI lineage: Eukaryota > Metazoa > Chordata > Mammalia > Primates > Cercopithecidae > Piliocolobus > Piliocolobus tephrosceles. The sequence continues at coordinate 2,996,454 of NC_045443.1, read as the reverse complement.
GCCATACCGTTCACAGGGCATTTTTGACTAGCTGGGACAGTGTTGCTTCTAGCACCACACAAACTTGTTTTCACGCAAGGAGCTACGTTTACAAGGCCCGTGCTCTCAAAAACGAATAACCATTCACGATGACATCAGAGAGCACGCCCGAGTGATTTCTACGTGGTTAACAATAGGAAGCAGCCTGAGACACAGCCCCTGCCCCCAAGGCCCCCAAGGTCTACTGATACCCTAGACGTTTCCTACACGATCCCAAGTCATCGTTGGTCTTTGGTACCCTTTCCCCTTGGCAAGTGAATCCCCTTCTGAGACGGAAGGAGAGATTGGACTTGCTGGAGTTGGACATCTGTGGTATCTGAGGATCAGCACTTTGAGCTCAGAGACACGTTTCTGTGGTTTACCACTCTCTTTAAATACCAAGGACAGCGCCTTGAGAAAGGACAAAGCATCAGTTCTACCTTTGCATGTGAATTCAGAATTTGTTGGTAGCCATCAATACTTGGGCCATTCATCTCTGACCCCTTCCCAGATTTGCTGCTGGGGCCTTTGAGTTCGTTTGTAGTTTCTCCATCTGTGGTCTTTCTGGGGGAAGAAAGGGGCCGTAGGATTCCCTGGAGACATACGCCCCTGAGCCTGGAGACTGCATTCTCCTTTTACAGCAGCCATCAGAGCTGCTTACATAACCTGAACATTCCGGCTGATTTTTAATACGGCACTGTCTCCACTAATGGTAGGCGTGGAGAAATTTCTGAGCAGCCAATTCTTTCATCCTTGTTTTCTAATGATCTGGTAATTTTCAACGATTGCATGATATCGGGGTAATTAACTTAATTTTTTCACGTAACTGATATAAATGAAATGAGGTTATTACTCCGTATCTGAGGCAGAGGTCCGGCGTTTTCAGAGACAGCGAGCTCTGGTTAGTGGTTCCAGATAACAGGCTCAGGGCAAATAGAAAGGAAAGCCGATTTCCTTCCTTCAGTATGCTTATGCAGATTGCCTTGGTTTGGCAGAACTGGCACTGAGGAGAGGAGCGCGGCAGGGCAGCTAATGAGAGGAGGTCTCTGGAAAGTTGTCTTTCTGAATTAAGCTCAGAGTCAAATGAGAAGTAACACCTCCGTGAATGAAGTCTTTGTTTCTGGAAGGCAGTCACCGTGCACTTATTTTCATTGGAGTGCCAGGTCTAGGCCACCTTTACGATGCTGAGGGGTGATACTCAGGGAATGCCAGAGGCCAGCAGAGACAGGGTCCTCCCAGGTGGAGGATTTTCCCACCAGGATGGTGTGGATGGCTGCGGGATGTGTTTCCTGGTTGCCACATTACACGGTCCCTCTGGAGACTTAAAAGGTAGTTGAAAAATAGCTCTTCACCATACGAAAACCAGTTTTTAAATAATTATCATTTTTTGAAAGCACAGCCAAGCGTAAGGATTATAGAAATTCAGGGGCCGAGCAGTAGATCTCTAGGCTGGAATACCCAGCCCAGTTGTCCTCCACAATGGTCAGGCGGCCAGAGAGCACTGTGCAGGGGGCATAAGCCATGGCTGCATTCTCCTTGGCAGGCTGATTTTGAAAGATGCAGATGACCTCTGATCTCCTCCAGGGAAGGCTGGCTCTTGGCCCTACGGAAAAGGACTGCCCAATTCCAACGGCTGCCATTGAAATAACGCTATGACCTCAGTGTCACTGAGATTCCACGCACCTCTGAAATAGATGTCAAAAGTAATGTCATGGGATTGTGAGTCTCTAAATCGTGGTCCTGCTACAGAACCCTTGCTGTATTTGTTTAAATGTCTTGTCCAGAACTTAGGGAGGTGGATCTGATATAAATTTTATTCCAAGCCACGTGAAGGTCTCGATCCAACTGGTACCTCCTCCCCATGCCCCACTTCTCTGCTTGTACTACCTCCAATCTCAATTTGATCTGCAAGACACAACAGCTGGTTCTGCTGGGGGGTGTCATGGTGTGGAGGAAGACCAAGGGGTGGGCCTTTGAGAGAGAGACCTTGGAGTTAATCTAGGTTGGGAGGAGGTGGGTCAGGCTGGTGCACAGAGAGAGCTGGGAATGGCAGGGGTCAGGGGCTGCTAGAGACATCTGACGCCAACGTCATGGTCAGGAGCCAGCAGGTGTAGGTTAAGGGTGTGTATGTGGGTCCTCACGATCCTTTTATCTCTCCTTCCCATCAGGAGAAACACATTATCTCAGGAGGAGTCAGGAGGTGCTGACTCTTGGAGCCACTGGGGATGGCAGCAGGGCAAGGCATTTTAAGGAGGCCAAAGTAAAGCATGTTTTAAACTGCAAGACTTCTAAAGTTGAATGAACAGGTACTTGCTAAGAGAGGCAAAGGTTAAACTCACGTCAGCTGGGATAGACAGGAGCTGAGGGTAGAGGCCAGTGGCTTTCAGACAGAAGAGCAAATGAATGAGATACGTGTCGTTGGGAGCAATTTTCAGCAGAATTCCCGTTTTGGTTTGGTGTGAATGGAGAAACGGAAGTGATGGGGGAGGAGCACTGAGCAGAGGAAGACAAAGGGCAGGGAACGCACCAGGATAAAGCTAACGATGGACGGGGACCAAGGAAAGAACTCTGTCCTGGGCCACCTCCCCAAGGTCGGAAACCCACGGGCTTTTGTGTTTCTCCAAAGTGGAATTCCAGCTAGAAGGAGAGGGCCTTTCTTGCCTTTCTTGTGTGTTTGGAGTTACAGACACTGAGTTGAAATGCCCCTTACGAACTTCCCTCAAGGGGCCTTTGGCCCCAAGGGGACTGGCAGTGGGCTCCCAGCATGGGGCTGCGGCTCCTGGCCCTCTTTCTCTCTTCCTGCTTTGTGTGCGAAGCTGTGGATGGCTGAGAGCTGTGCCCTGTGCTGCTGGCTGCAGTGACCAGTTTGCTGGCTGCAAGTAGCTGAAGCCTCAGGGTCTCTCACTGTTATCATCTGCAACCTGAGGGCTCTCAAGGTGGTATTACCTGCCAGAAACACACTAAACAAGACTGATGACACAACTGCCTGGGAGTTTCATCTTCCCCTGGGAAGGACAGCCCAGCATCTAGTCATTCAAACAAACCAACCTCCACCAACGAGAAGCCCATGGAGAATAAACGAATGAAATCGGTGTGCCAGCAGTGCCAACTGCATCAAAGAATGCCTTATGCCAGAGGGAAAGGCCACAGGATAGAGAAGAAAGGCAGAGAAACAGACAGTGGGTGAGGCAGGGAGGGGCAGAGACTCAAAAAGGAAACAAACAGATGATTCCCAGGGTGGGAGCACCAACCATGAGAGTAAATGGGCATGAAGAGAGGTGGCCGTGCTTCTCCAGGCACCTACGTATCTTTGAGCCTGCCTGTGGCTCCTCACTACCAGCTCATGGCATCTTCGAGGTGCCTTTGCTTTACAAGCTTTCTGGAAAAAACCCCAACAGCAGGTTGCTGAGCCTGTAGGAACTGAAGTGTCAGACACTAAAGTGTCAGGTCAGGTACAGTCAGCTGTCTGGCCACAGCAAGGGGTGTGTTAGGCAACTTCCACCCTAACATGGAGGGGAATAGAGAGTCATATGTGGGTTGGTAAGATGAGAACAGGAAAGGAAAGAGTATCTGAGGAAAATAAAAAGTGACACGGTATGGGGCAGAAGGCAGAGGGCAAGGGGAGCCTGGACGGGTCAGAGCCGCATCAGGACCTTGGCAATCTCACACAGCTGAATTAAGAACCCAGATTGGATGCCTATAAAAACACAGGTTCCCATGACCTTTTGGGTCAAATCTGCAGGGTACTTCTCAAGGCAAAAGCTTTTGAGAAGACTCGCTGCACCGGGCCACTTCTCTGGCCCCTCTCTCTGTCCCCACCCCCTCAACCCCACATCACACCAGTTCACACGGCAAGCCTCGCCCTTGACCTTGAGATCTGGGGCCTTTGGTCTCCTCCCAGGGGACTGCTGATGGTCAGATGCTTCATCCCACTTCTAGGAATGAGGGTGGCTCTGCTAACTCTCTCCAGGGCCAGCTGTACTCTTAAGCAGAGTAGAAAACAACCTAGTTGCTCTACAAAGAGCGACTAGGAAAAGGGAGGATGGGGAGGGACCTCACGAAAGTATCCTCCCCACTCAGGGGTCACACTGCTGAAGGCTCACCTGAGATACAGTCAACATTCCACCTGCAGGCTGAGCATGGCCTTCTCTTCAAGGTACACCGATTGATTAGAAGGGCAGCTCACTGAGCTGCTGCCACCTAGCACAAATTACTGTGCCGGAATCACTTCATTTTGAAACAAGGCACCTTGGTAGCATAGCATTAGGTTGGTTGGGGGTGGGGGATGTTGCTGAAAGTGGGAAGAAGCTGGAAGGGACTCCGAGGGCAACAGGAGGCTGCAGCAATGAGAACTGGGGCTGGAAGGAGGTGTCAAGGATAAGCTCTGCCCCACCCAGCTGTCCTGAGACCACGGAGCTTGATCGAATCTATCTGTCCTAGAACCAGCTCAGGCCACACCCACCAATGTCACTTAGACAATGGCTGGCAACAGCACCCACTTGAGCCCCCTACTGACTGGGAGTTCCGGTCGGCTTGCTGTGGAAAACCTGTGAAAGTGAGTAACCTGTTTCCTGCCTCCAGCCTTTTGTGTCCTCGCCTAGAAAATTAGTATATCCTCAAGCAGTATCACAGAGCAGATGCTCAAGGTACCTTTGAAGAATAAACAGATAAGGGTTTGGGCTAGGTGGTCTCTAAGGTGTGTACACCCTAATGTCCTTGGACAGATCTGCTTTCTGACCACATCTCTCTACTCTCCTCCCTCATCACAGCTATGGGTGGCGGGAGGGCACTCAGCCTTGCCTTTCTTTTTTTTTTGAGACGGAGTCTCGCTCTGTCGCCCAGGCTGGAGTGCAGTGGCGCGATCTCTGCTCACTGCAAGCTCCACCTCCCGGGTTCACTTCATTCTCCTGCCTCAGCCTCCTCAGTAGCTGGGACTACAGGTGCCCGCCACCTCACCGGGCTAATTTTTTGTATTTTTAGTAGAGACGGGGTTTCACCGTGTTAGCCAGGATGGTCTCGATCTCCTGACCGCCCGCCTCAGCCTCCCAAAGTGCCAGGATTACAGGCGTGAGCCACGGCGCCTGTCCAGCCTTGGCTTTCTTTTGCCCATTCTGGTCCCTTCTCTGCCATGGCATGGGGCAGTGAGCGTGGTTACAGCCACAAAGGCAGACGGAGAGAGCCAGGCCCGCTGTCCAACGCAAGCACTGTGGGTTGCAGGCCGAGAGAGAGGGCTGGAGTCGTGCAGGCTGAGCTGACTCACCCCTGAGGGGGTGGACGTGCAGCAAGCAGCTCTCTGACTCAGGACTGACTGCTTTTCCTCCATCCTTCCAGGACCCAGAGTCAGGGAGGAGCCCGGCTTGCTTGATTGTTGTAGGGAGCAGTGAGTGACAGTTACTGGAAGTTGTGCCTGTGGGCCTACGGTGGAAAGATGCTGAAGTAGAAAGGCTTTCAGGGCCTGAAGGTGGGGAAGACTTGGGACCAGCACCCCGACATGCTGATCCCTGGACACTCCCTGCCCTGCCTTGTCGCTGCTTGCTCCCTCTGACTCCCTTCCTCTCTGTCTCTTTCTTCAGCTGCAGAGGCAGATGCCAACTGGGTAAAGGGAGTGGTGCTGCTCCACGCCTCCTGGCCTTTGCCTTCTGGTCCCTGTAACCAGAGACATGGATCCTGGTGTAGCCTGCATTCTGTCTGAGCATCCCAGGGGGATCCCAGGCTTTGTGGATCCAGCATCCGCAGCATCAACCGACACAAAGAAGTCAAGTCAGACAGCTCCGCCCCAAGTCTCGTTGCCAGGAGGCACTGAATGAGGAGTGCAGGAGCCACTGGGCCCTGCCCTTCAGTGATGCCATGCCCAGGCCAGCCTGGCCCAGGGATTTAGCCAATGGGCACTGTGGAAATGCAAGAGCCAATTCTTGGACAGAAATGAACTTGAATCCAAGATTTGCCTCCCATTCACCATGTGGCCTTGGGCAGAGGTTTGTCCTGTCTAGGCCTTGATTTCCTCATGTGGAGAGTAAGCACTCGGTTTTCATCCGATCATGTGTATGGTGTCCTCGGCATGATGCCTGATCCGTGCTCATCAGGTCGTGCTCGTGTTGGTCCTCTTCTCCTCATGTTCACAGCCACTGCCACCTTCGCTTATTGCCCTGCTCTGGACACGTCTGTGCACCGTGCAAAGCCTTCAGCAATTCCTCCAGTGAGTTGTGCCCAGAAGCTCCACATCCAATGTTCTTTCCCCTCACTGTGCCTGCTCTGCTCCCTGAAGGTCTTTCTCCTGCTCCTTTTCTCTGCAGAATCTCCACGTGAGCTCCACCAAAGCCAAGGGAGCCTCTCCCCCCTTGCTCTCCTTCAGCACTGTGGCTTTGCGGATTATCTCTATGCAGACGACTCCTTCGCTGGAGGAATCATCCCGGTGAAGCCATGGGTGCCCGATGACAGGAAACACCACCTCAGAACCCAGCAAGGCAATGGGGGCAATGAAGCATCCACCTCCAGCTGTCAGAAAATGCCCAAGTCAGAATCACGGCATGCTAGAGTTGCAAGAGACCATCCCAAACCTCTCACTCCTCACTTTTGCATTCAAGGAAATGGAGGCCCAGAGAATGGAGTTCATTGCTCTAAGTCACCAGAGCTGGAAGCATAACCAAGGCTTCTTCATTCACAACTTGGGAATGTTTCTCTATGTCCATAATGCAGGAATTCAGGCTGACCAGCACTTTCTATTGTTCAGTATATTTTAAAATACAGAATGAAAAAGAAGGGTGTCGGGAAAGGCTGTTGGCCCAAGCAGTCAAATTAATTCCAGTTTGGGATGTTTAGGGAGCAGCTTTTGATGCTATAGTAACTTTCATGAACAACTGCAGGAAAATATGATTTCAGATCCAAGCACTGAGGAAGACCAAGAGGCTTCCTTTTTTTTTTTTTTTTTGAGACGGAGTCTCGCTCTGTCGCCCGGGCTGGAGTGCAGTGGCCGGATCTCAGCTCACTGCAAGCTCCGCCTCCCGGGTTCCCGCCATTCTCCTGCCTCAGCCTCCCGAGTAGCTGGGACTATAGACGCCCGCCATCTCGCCCGGCTAGTTTTTTTTTGTATTTTTTAGTAGAGACGGGGTTTCACCGTGTTAGCCAGGATGGTCTCGATCTCCTGACCTCATGATCCGCCCGTCTCGGCCTCCCAAAGTGCTGGGATTACAGGCTTGAGCCACTGCGCCCGGCCTCAAGAGGCTTCCTTAGAGCAGCAGGACGTTGCACTCTTATCTCCCCGGCTACAGAGGAAGAAAAGCTCGGATTTAGACCCAGGTGATGCATTGGGAGGAGAAGGGCAGGGGCCCATGGCTCAGATACTGAGGCAGAATTTGGCACGACCGCACGAGAGGGCCTGAAGACAGTCCTCTTGTGACATCTGGCAGTTGTTCAGAGGCATCTCCCAGATGAACAGAAGTTGGCGGGTCCTGGTCTCCTCGCACCAGAGGCCCTGGCGCAGGCCTCTCCACTCTTCTGCCTCTTGTCACTTCTTCTTCTCTAGTGCCAGGGCTTTGGGGACCATCTTGTTGTGAAGGACTCCATCCCCAGGCCTCTGACCAGTGTGTCCACCTGTCCACCTGACATCTCCCCTCCAAGGGCTAACAGATATGTCAAAACCGTGCTCTGGCTTTTCCTCGCTCACACAGGCCCCGCCTCCTTGCCTAACTGCTCCATCCTTCTCTGACTTAGGCCAGATCTCCCAGTCCTCCTGGGCAATTCTCCTCCTGCCCCCATGCAGTCTGTCAGGAAACACTGTTAATTCTGTTTGCAAAACAGAGTGACGGGCTGATCATTTTCCACCGCTTCTACTAACGCAACTTTGCTCCATGCTATGGACATCGGCCACCTGGATGACTGCATTTGCCTTCCAAATGATCTTCCAGATTCCACCCTTGACTCCTACAGCCAGCCAGACTGGTCTCTTTAAAAACCAGAGTCAGGTCACGTGACACCTCTGCTCAAAGCCACTAGTATGTCCTCTTCTTGCTCAGAGTAAAAGCCCAAATGTGGACCCTGTTAGTTACCCCTCTGCTACCCTCGCCTCTCCTTTCCCAGCTCAGTCTGCGCCAGCCAACTTGGCTCCTCCTGCCCTGCTACCTCTTCTCCCAGATCACCGCATGGAGAATCCTCAATTTCTTCATGTCTTTACTTTGTTCAACTGTCACCTCCTTAAGGAAGCCCATCTTATTTAAACCAGCACCTGCCATCACTGCTCCCCAGCACCTTGGAGCCCCCTTATCAGGCGCTACTTTTTTTCCTGAAACGTCTACCATCTTCTAACACACCGTACGAGTTCCTTATTTTCTGTCCTTGTTGCATTGTGAATTGTCTGACTATTCTCGTCTACAGTGCAAATCTGTGAAGGCAGGGGCTTTTGGTTTGCCAACTGATGGATCCCAGGTGCCTCAAACGGTGCCTGACATATAGGAAGTGAGACTCTAAATGCTGTAGAATGAATGAATGATGGTTCCTGAGAGGGAGGGGCCCCATAGCCCGGGAAAGAGAAAAGGTGAGGGGAGTTTAAATGTGGGGACGATTTGGAGGAAAGTTAGGGTGGAGAAGGCATCTGGGGAGGGGTTTAGGAGTTAAAGATGGCAGGTTACAGGTAAAACGCCCTCATGGATTACACTGAGGCTGACAATGTAGACTCTTTCCAAACAGACCATATCCTTGGGAATATATGTCTTGTGATGAGAGTATGACTCAAAATATCTGGGAAGGCCCGGAGCAGGGCCCAGGGATGCAGGATTTTCTGAAGGATCCCATGGGATTGGGAAGAAAATACTGGGGATGTCCATAAAGGGCTAATGTCCTAGAGGCAGAACCATCTAGTGGCAGGGAGCGACCTCTGAGGATAGGCAGTGGTGCTCAGTTAAGCTGCTGTCCCTCACACTGGCTGCTATGTGGGTGCAGGGTCAAGCCGGGCTGTGCTTTCAGAGCAGGCCCCTCCAGGCCTCAAAGTAATGGACCGTGGTATGTGTGTGTGTGTGTGTGCTGGTTTTGATCTGGTTGCACCTGTTGGCCAGCTCTATGGGCCTAAGCATATCTGGGAAACAGGGCTCTCGACTGTGGGTTGTAGGTTATAATTAGACTAACCAAAAGGTCTTGGTTGGAGACTAGGCCCTCTGAGTGACACCAGCAGTAAATTTGGAAAGAATGTCATTTGCTTGGGTGCCACAGTTTCTCCCATTCCACAGTGCGTTACCAGTTTATATAGAGTTTTTAAATAGATGCTCTTATTTGAGCTTCAAAACACACTGCTGTAAATACCACATTCCTCTGACAGATGAAAAAACAGAGTCTTTGGGCATGTTGGTAACGCTTTGACAGGAAGCAGCAGCAAGACTCAACAATCTGCCAGTTTTCTGACTTCAAGTCCAGCTTTCTCCTCTCCCAAACCGCCTTCCTGCCTTGGGGGATGTTATGTTTGTTCTTTTGGTTCAGAAGCCATCAGTTGTGTGGGAGAGGGAGAAAGTGGCTCTGAAATAGGTGTCGGGTCTCAGGACACCTCCTCTTGCTGTCAGTCACATGCACGGTTGCCACCCTGTCCCCCGACAATCCTTCAGTGGGACTTCAAAGCCACCAGTGCCTCGGCCTGGAGCATCTCAGTGTGGGAGGACACAGGGCAGTGGGACTCTCAGGGGGGCTGATTATTGCTTATTTACAAAGTGGAAAACACCCTGTGGTTATTTAAGATATCAATTACAGAACGTAAGTTCTGAGTAAACTGTGGCCGGTGGCAGTACACCGGGAGGGACAGGTGAGGTTTCTGTTTACCAAAAGGCATTGTGGAGTACAGAAACCAGGAATTCTGGCCTAGCAGGAAGTGAGCTGGCCCCAGGAGGGCTAGGCTGACTCTGAGGCACTGGAAAGGTACTTAAGCTCTCCATCATCACCTTTAGCATCAGCAAATTGGGGATGAGAATTCCTACTTGTCAAAGTTAAAGGGCAGTTCAGAGTTAAGTCAGATAAATGCAAAGTGACTTGTAAATAGAAAACCACTATCCCAATGTCGGGAGCTGCTACGTGGGTTCAGGCCCCCTCCCTACCCCCAACAGAGCCCCCTTTTCTGTATACATTTTATAGAACATGCTTTTTTGTTGTTTTTTCTTTTTCTTTAAAGATGTGAATAGTTTGGGAGAAAATGACAGACTGGGTGATAGGGGCCTTGCCGACTGTAGGAAGAACCCATAGGAACCCTGGAACTGCCGTGGGCCTTGCACAAGGGGGCAGCTCGCAGTCACCTTTCTGCGTTTTCCTGCTGTGGGGCTCTCGGCTCCTCTACACAGATTTTTGTGTGGCTCTGCACTGCTGTCTGGAAAGGAAATCTCCTGAGGGCAGAGCCCGCTGCTGTCCTGTCTTTCCTGTTTCTCTCCCTGCAGTGTCTGCCAGGGCTGAGCACTGCATGGCACAAGCTCTGGGCACAGAAGATCTGGCCTTTATGTGCATGAGTGGGAACAGCAACTTGGGACTCATCCAGCTGCAAAACTGGGGTCCATTCAGAAAGGGGAGGGGAGTCTCAGAGCATGAGTCGGAAGATTGATTTAAAAAATGATCTGAGGATTTACTGGGAGAAGTTAAGAGAGAGTGCACATACACACATACACTCACACACATACACACGTGTGCACGCACACACATACACACACATACACACATGCTCACACACACTCAGACATGCACTCACATATACACACATACACACACGGGACAAAGACAGTTCTCAGAGACACAGGGAGACAGATGGGCCATGGTCTCTGGAGCTATAGTGTGAGCAGGGTTGGGGCACCAGGCTACGGCGGGGGACATATGACAAGTGTAATAACCGCTTTCCAAAGTCCACCTGCTGGAAGAGGAGCAGACAGGGGCTTCTAATCTAGAAGAATCTGGCAGGCAAAATAACATGGCAGTGTAACTGACTGGGAGCAAAAGATGGAGTGGAGAGGGGAGTATGGGTGCATGGAGGAGCTGGGGGTGGTGGGCTGGGTAGTTCCAAACATCTTAGATCAAAACTCTAAAGCATCTGCTCTGTGCTGTTATTCAATGGTTCAGTGCATCAAAAGTCTATGCAAACATTACCAACTCTCTTAATTAAAGAAAAATAATGACAAAAAATTAAACAACACATGTTAAAGACTGACCGCAAGAAGGCTTGCCTATAGATAAAGAGAGATTTAAACATGCCAGGTAACAGAAAAGACATGTGCAGGAACTGATAGGAACTGTATAGAAGGAGGCACCTCTTGGGAGAAGGAGGTGGCAGGAGGCCTTACAGAGGCTGGGGTTCTGTCTGAGGCTAGGGAGCCAGAGGCAGGGGTGTGAGAGGTCAGGGGTCGAGGGCAGGGGTGGCAGGTGCATGTGGGAGTGAGGCACTCACATGGGGCCTGCTTCCACAGCAACTAGGAGGAAAGGTCTACCCAGAGCAGCTCTCAGTAGGTCACCCACCACCTCTAGAGAAGAGTCCAAACATGACTGGTTCTCCTCTTCTCATTCCTCTTCCAAATGAGCCTGCAGGGACCTGGATGCCTGCATGGGCTGCTGATGTTAAATGGAAACACAGCCCATTCAACCCAAGATGATGGGTGGTCCTTGGGCAAGGGTGGGCTATGGCTGACTATGTAGGCTGAGTCGTAGCCTTAACGCAGGGTATTCTACTTTGAGAGAGCTCCCTTCTAAGATGCTGTGGGGATGGAAAGGAGAGAGTAGGGAAGGCAGTGGCTGGAGGAGAAGGTGGAGGTCAGAAGGGGTTTGGGTCCCTGCCCCAGCAGCTGCCCAGAGTGGCAAACATCCCCTCATGTTCTCACTCCGCGGCTCCCAGAGCTGCTTCCTCCAATACAGTGTGACTCATGCCAGGCTGATTATACGGGAGAGAGAGAAGATGCAGCAATCAGAACTTAACAGAAAAGGGGAAGGCCTAATGCGTTCCAAAGTTAAAAAAAATTTGTTTTTCAAAATAAAGCAACAAGAAAAAAAACCTTCAAACCAATTCAAACAAACAAATTAAAAAAAAAAAAAAAAAAAAAAAAAAAAGAAGGTGGGGAGAGAAAATAAAATGAAGGAAAAAACCGGGGAAAGACAAATGAGTGTTAGAGCAGGCACGGACAGTTAGGTACAGACGCCATGTACTTACGTTTACCTCGGTGATTGCTATATCAACAATGCTACCCACAACAATCAAGGCGTCAAATGTATTCCATGCATCACAGAAATAGTGCTGCATGGGGCAGAGAAGCCGGGAAGAGAGAGAGAGAGAGAAGAAAAAAAAAACCAACAATAAAGGAGAAAAACAAAACAAAAGGGAAGAGGAAAAATGAAAAAAAAAAAAAAAAAAGGCATGGAAAAAGGGAGAGAAGAGAAAAAAAATGAGAAAAGAAAGAGGTTACGTGGGCATATTAAACACTCTCTTACCACTCTACAGTTCTGGCGGCTCAAACCTGGATAACCTGGTTTTCGCAGGGTGCAGAGGCCTGACAAAAGCTGGGTTAGTTCAAAGGTGGCGTGGGGCTGTGGCCGCCCCGGGGGACCGGGCGGTGTGTCCCCTGCACCGCCACTCCCTCTGCTCAGCTCCACGCCCCAGCCCGGCACCGCCGGGCAGAGCTGAGGTAAATGGAAAAAAAGGAGGAGAAGCTCCCACTTTTTTTCCCCACAGGACGACGGCAGGTTCAATAAAAGGCATGACTGGAGGCGGGTAAAAACAGGAAATTAAAAAAAAATAAAAGAAGGTAAACAGAGAGAGTGAGAGAGAGAGAGAACTAGAGGAGGCGGAGAAGGAGGAATGAGGAGATTTCCTGGGGAGGGCAGAGTAATACTCACATTAGTCTCACTGAGAATGACGTCAATTATGCTGCCAATTACGATGAGGAAGTCAAAAACATTCCAGGGATCACTAAAGTAACCCTACATGAGGGAGGGCAGGCAGGATGGGGATTAAAAAGGAATATTAGACAGACAAGAACAGAGCAACACCACCATCAGAATCATCGTCCAGGCACCTCCGTGTTGCCTCTGGAGTTCCGGACGCCCTCACCATGGCCAGGAGCCCAGGAGCCCAGGAGCCCAGGAGCACCAGCAGGGAAGGAGCAGCAGGGAGGCGACACTAACCCTACTGCCCGCATTCCCTCCGTCACACGGCCCCATCCTACAGATCCACCCACCCTACCCCTTCTCCACAGAGGCCCTGTCCACTTCCCTCCAGGGGCAGGAGTGGGTGTGGGGGCGGGGCGGTGCAAGTCACCAGGGGATAGGAGGTGGCTACTATGCTCTCTCTTCAGTCCATGCTGAGCATCTCCTTCACCCCCAGTCCTCTTCTAGCAGAAGGGCCCATCTGGACGGAGGGAACACAGGTGTGTGACCCCTCAGAGGGTAATGGGCTCAGCCCTATGGGTGAAGCTGGGGATGAAGAAGGCTTTGAAAAACCACAGCCATCAGTGTGGGCCACGGGGTGGCAGGTTATCTGGGCTCAGAAGTGACTCATATAAAGTTCAAAAATAAAAGAAGGACCAAATTGTTAAAATAAGAAGTGCAAGTCTTGCAGATCAAATCAGGGTCACCCTAGTTCCTGCATTCCTGCACTGGGTGCCCCAGTGTTTCTAGGGACAGTTCCAACCCTGGCGAAGACTGTATAAGGGAAAGGAGGCAGAGGCAAGGCGGGGCTCCTACTCTGAGAGTGGGTTATGTGGCTCTTGACAGGGCTTTCTGAGGCTTTCTAAGCACCTCCCCCGGTTCTTTCGTGGTCATTTTGAGGTAGGGTCCTGCTGAATGCGAAAGCCACTCAGAGGGCATGCAGTGATCAAAGCCTTTCCTGACGATGGGTTTGCTAGGGACAGGCTGGTGGGTTGGGGGAGGCTGGCTGCCTAGAAGGGGATGAAGGCAGTGCTGCCCTAAAGGAGAGATTCCGGCACAGAAGGGGAAGACCCGTGTCCTGACTTTACCACTTGATTCTGTAGCTATGGATTTTATTTTTCACCATATTTGGAGAAGAGAAGGGATGAACGTTCTTAAAAGACTTTTTTTCATGTACTTGGACAACTGGGCAACCAAGGAATGGGCTGTCCCAGAGGCCCTGTAGGACTCCTGGTGTCCTGGATGAGTGGACTCTTTAGCAGGTGGATTTCTTGGGTGTGGGAGGTGTAGGAGCCTGCAGAGCAATGTTCGGTGACCGAATGGGGGCATACACCCCCAGCTACAGGCAGTCATATTCCCCACGGGTAGAGGGGGAAGGATCAAGTACTACAGACATTTGTTTTCTTTAAGTAAAAACATTTATGCCTTTAGTTTAGATATGGTCTGCAAAGGGGACAAGACAGGGCTGGCCACATTTTTTCACTGGGACCAGCATTTTCCTGCCCTCTGGGCCTCCAGGAGGTGGAATTCTAGAGGTCGGAGCAGGCTATGAAAGCATGAAGCATCCTCCGAGAGGTTCCCAGATCTCTCCCCAGCTCACTTGAAGGCTGCCAACTTTTCCTCTTTATTTTTTACTCACAAAGCCAAGACTCTGTGTTCTTCCCTTTCCTCCCAGCTCTATTCAGCTCTCTGAACTTCCCACTTCCCAGCCATGCCTTCTTTCCAGAGGGACCAAAAGACATGCTGTCCTGGGGCTGTTATTCTTAGCGTGGGAGGTCAGGTCACGGGGAAAGGGGCCTTTCGGTTCCCAGGCATTTCTGCCAAAAGAAAACAGAAACACCATCACAGAGACTCTGGACAGCCAGGATGGGGGAAGCAGAGATGAGCTGACCAGGGCATGGGTGAGGTGAGGGTCAGCTTCCAATCAGGGCGTTCTTGTTGGCTTCCCAGGGTATTTTTCTGAATATAGTGGAGCCTCTGAGGCAGAGAGACCTCTTTCTCCCATGTAAGTCACGTGCTGTGAGCAGGAAATAACCAATTTGCTCTCAGGTTCTCAGATATCATTCACAGGGCAAAAGGAGGAGAGTGATTTTGGGGAGAGGGAAATAAGCAGTGAAGACCCCAGATGAACTACCGCTATGCATAAGTCTTAATATTAGATTTCGGAAAACACTGGGCGGCCCTCTCGATATGAATACCGTCTTTGTGGGTTGAGCTGTTTCAGAAGGGAAGGGCAGGGAAGTCAAGGAAGAGAAGCGGGAGAAACAAGAACAAGAGCAGAATCCAGGAATTCTCTGCATCAGCCTAGAAAACGTGCAAGAAAACATTATTTGGGTGTGGGAGCAGGAGAAGAGAGAGAGGAAGGTGTGTCAGTGCTCAAGAAAGGAGAGTGGGTTGGCATCTTCATCCACCAGAGAGACCTGAAACAAAATGGGTAAGTTGGCCTTGGTCTGCAACACCTCTGAGACGGAGAAAGGAAAAGGAAGAAATGGACAGAACAGAGCAAAGGTTTGGTGTTGAAAACCAGAGAAACACACACAGTTAATCAACGGGCGCCCAAGGGTGAAGGGCTGAGACCTAAAGGAACCCTGTCAACCGCCTGGCTGTGCACCCCTGGTCACCCTTTCTCCCGGATTTCTTCGTATATGTGCAGACAGAAGGCACAGCCCCCTCCTTCCTGACCACAGCCCCCTCCGCCCACGGCTCCACTGGACTGGCATTGGCTGGGCTCTGTTGGAGTTAAGACCTCGTGCCTCACACTTGCCCTCAGCAGGCTGTGCTACTGCAGGCTTTAGACTGACATCTCTGTTTGGTGGCACACTACCTGGAGGGCTGCAGAAACCAACCAGGTTCCTTGTCGCCGAGAGCTCCTGTGCACCCAGCCCTGGGGGATCTCCGCAGAGCTGGAATGCAGCGGGTGAGGGTACATGTCTGGGGGCAAACAGGGTCCCTTTAAGAGGCAGCTCTTCACCCTGACCCATCCTCCCACCGTCCTGCCCTTGGTGCCCAGAGCCCCTCAGTCCTCCGGCTGGACCATGAAGACAATTTCAGGTCCAGCTTTCAGGCCTCCATCCCCATGGTCCCTTTGTCCCCTCTTCCCACTATTTCAACAGCCCCTTCCTCCCACCTGGACCATACCCTGCCCAGAAACAAGGCCCAGGTCCTCCCTGCAGGTCCCCAAGTCCCCAGCTGGTTGGGTCCTAGGAGGAATACTTTTCCCAACACTCTCTGGAGTGTAAGGGCCTGATGCTGTCTCATCTCTCTTCTCTGTTTTTGTCACCCCCTCAGTTGATGGAAACCATTAGTAATAGGGGTTTTAAGGCTGTAATGGGGAAGGGAGGGTGGGAAAAAAATCATACACGTCTTACAAAATCAGTCTGACCCAGAGCCTGGTTATACCTGCTGCCCCTTATTTCTCTGGTGACTGCGTCCCAAATGGTTGAGAAGGAAGGGGTTGGAGAAAGGGTTTTCCTGGCTCT
Organism: Piliocolobus tephrosceles; assembly: GCF_002776525.5. Classification (NCBI taxonomy): domain Eukaryota; kingdom Metazoa; phylum Chordata; class Mammalia; order Primates; family Cercopithecidae; genus Piliocolobus; species Piliocolobus tephrosceles. Next base: position 2,980,093 of record NC_045443.1, on the reverse strand, counting down.
CCTTGAAGTGGCAAACCAAACCTCTTACTGTCCAGCTCCTCAGAGCCACGCAGGGCGGGCTGCCCGGAAGGGAAAGCGCTTTTGCAGCTGGAAGCCTTGCCCTCGCCATGCCCCAGTCCCACAGGTTGAGTGGATTTCTCCCTTCCAACTCCCCACTCTGGAGAAGTGTTCATAAGATGGGCCTCTCCTCTGGCCATCCCAGGGCAGATCCTGTGTGTACCCCAGGCTCCCAGTACCCAGGCCTGAGTGCCGCAGCACCTCCACTCACTGATAGGCGTGGGCTGAGAAAATGGACACCGAGTTGATATTGACATCAGAAAATCATTGCTGGGGAGGAACAACTGCTGCAAAAGCATCATGGGATGCATTTCCCATGCACAGGAACTGCGGATTTTCTTCCATTTCGGTTATCCACGCCCTGATTCGGCTCCATTGTTGGAGATATGCCAAGTTGAAAGAGGCTGCATAGTGGTTAAAAGCATGATCTCCGGAGGCAGATCTGGGTTCAGACACTACCTCTGCCTCTGACTAGCTGGGTAGCCTTGAACAAATACCTTAACTTCCCTACGCCACTGTTTCCACACCTAGAACATGGGATAAAGCACAGAGCTGAGGTGAGGGTGAAAGGAGACCGTGCATCCAAAGCACTCAGAACTCGCCGTTTCTCCTGCTCCCACCCACGAGGCCCGTGTGTCCTGCCGTTTCATTGCTTTCTTCTGGTTACAGATGCTGTGTCTTAACTGTGGGGCCATGGTCCAGTGGTACTTCCTGGCTGTAAAATGCCTACCTCCAGGGGTTCTCTGCTTTTTGGGGACAAGACACGCCCAACTCCCAGTGGGAAAAGGGATGGGATGACTACCTATGTAAGAAATCGTGGATCTTTTGCCAACCGGAGGCACACTTCCCAAGCCCTCTGTTTGCAATCGCTTAAAAACAAGAAGTAACCGGAGTCCAGAGTTCAGAGGCTTCCACCTCATTACAGCTTCAAGGGCAGTTTCAAGGATCTCATCGTCACTGGTTGGCTGGAGACTGAGCTTTCTGGAAGGGAGGTAATCATAATCTGATTATTAACCATACTAGCACCAGCCCTATGTCTTGCATAGGGTTAATGTGAGGACCAATACCTAGGAAAGTATTTTGAAAAAATCCTTTAGTATCTATTCTTTATATTGACTCTATCTGGCCTCCTTGGGAATAGGTGTTCTGGATGTGTGAATGTTCCAGAGAGAGGATGCCTGGCCCTCTAATGACCAAAATCTTTGAATTTCTACCTTTTAAAAAAAGTATTCACTTTAAAGACAGGGTCTCTCTCTGTTGCCCCGGCTGGAGTGCAGTGGTATGAGCATAGCTCACTGTGGTCACAAACTCTTCAGCCTCCCAAGTACTACGCCCCTCTAATTGTTTAACTTTTTGGGGAGATGAGGTCTTGCTATGTTGCCCAGGCTGGTCTAGAACTCCTGGCCTCAAGTGATCCTCCTGTCTCCACCCTCCAAAGTGTTAGGATTACAGCTGTGAGCCACCGTGCCCGGCCAGCCACTGTCATGATTTAGCAGTGTTGCTCTGCCTAGTGAGGTAGGAGTCACAGGTTCTATTTTGGGTGTGGGACTGAACACCAGGGAGACAAAGCCTAGGTGTGTAAAAAGAGGAAGGAGGAAGCTGAAGGTTCTGGAATCTTGAGTTTTCCTTTAGTCTGTCTCTCAGGCCTTTTCTGCCCATCCTCCAGGTCACTAGTATTCAAACTCTCCTGAATGAAATCTGGCTGATACCGTTTGAGATTGGTGACAGGGTGCAGGTTGTCATGGCTGCATTTTGTAAGACTGGAGTTCATGTAGACAATTAACTGCTAGGTTCTTAGGAACCACTCTTCCCACCGAGGAAGGCACAGGCCACTCTTCTTTTATCGAGAGGGGCGGCGGCAGGGGCCCCGTTTTCTGTCTCTGTTACAGGAGAGCTGCGAGGGGACTGCTGTCGAAGGGGTGACGGGTGCATGCCTTTGCCTTTGAATTCCGGGTCCTTAGCTTCTTCTCTGCCCAGAGCAGAGGCCGCCCTGCCATCTCCTCAGAGGCAGCACCAGCTTTCGATCAGGCTGGCGGCAAGAAGGCGTCCATGAGGAATTGCGCACACCTTTCACTCCTCGTCTGGGGTGGTGCTGTCAGTCTTCGGCATTTGGAGGGCAGAGGTGCTGTCACTGCCGTGACTCGCTTCTTTCTCTTCTCTGTTCCTTCCTGCCTGCCTTCCTTATCTGCCCGAAGAAACACAGGGGAGGCAGCCAGCTCCTGAGTGCCCCGGCCCTGTGGGGAAGCTGAGTCTGAACACCTGGTTTCCCCTCCTAGGACACATGGGGCACGGAGCACGCTGGCTAGAGGGGCTGCAGGGCTTCCGGGCTGGATTAGAAGTGGGGCTGCTGAGATCGAGACGGAGAGTGGGAAAGGACAAAGTGTCCTCTGAAGGGTCCCTGCAGACAGGGTTAGGAACATCAGTCACTAAGCAGCTGGAGGCTGCTAAGGTGGGGCGGGGCTGAGGGAGGGGCAACAGATGGCATCATCAGACCTAGGGAAGGGGGTCCTTGCAAGAAAGCAGAGGTCCTGGTTGAGTGAGCAAGCACTGGAGAGAGCACAGGTGCGCCAGGCAGGGGGCTGGGCAGAGGTGGCTGTGAGGGAGGGAGCCGTGCCCAGTTCCTGGAAACACTGATCTTTTCTGGGTCCCAGAAATGAGAGCTGAATGAGTCGGGGAGAGGAGCTGGGTCCCACTGGCAGCTGGCGGTGGTGGCGGTGGCAGTGAAGTCTCAGTGCGTGTCTGTGTGTCTATGCAGAGTTGATCCCATTGAATATCATGAAAACAATGGTAACCAACACCAAGCAGAGATAATATAAATTGTATTACACCAGGATGCCATTTAGATATAACAGTAATCATGGAAATTAGTGGCGCCTAATGGAGAAGGCATAACTGGAGCACAGTGCTGCCAGCAGCCTGGGAGGAGGTGGGGATTTCTGCCCTCCTCTGTCAGCTCCCACCCTGTGATGTGTTAATTCAGAAGCACCCCAAGACACACTCTGCACAGCTAGCTTGAGAACTACTTGGACTAAGGGCAGGAGTGGGCAGGGGGCTGGGTGCCTGCCTCGTGAGAGGACCCCAGGTGGGTGGAGGCGACGGGGGCTGCTCTCCTATTTGCAGGAGGAACACACACTCCTGAAAATGCACACTTTTAACTGGACACTTTCTGCTCCCATTTTTCTTTGGAATTAAGGCTTTTCCTCCCCAGGGTATTTTTGAAGGCCTTTGTCCATTTATTTACTCATTCATTTATTTATCTCATCAACACATAATAAGCACTTACTAGAGGCCTGTAACTAAGCAAGGCTTGGGCATACACACATCAATCAGCCCTCCTGCAGCCTGCCATCTTCCCCGTCGGGAGCAGATGAAAATGTGGGGTTATCGGTTAAGCTCCATTTGGGGGCCTCAGGAGGCTCTTTTTCTGCCTCAGTTTGCACCTGGGTAGATTGGGGGATCCCAATAGCTGCTTCGCACTACTCATGCTGGAATAAATGAGCCGTTTTCTGCAAAGGTGCCTTCAGGACTAGGGTGCTGAATCAACGCCTCCTTGGAGAGGGGCAAGGCTAGGCAGACACACGGCCATGCACACCGGCAACTTTAAGCTCAAATGAACGGCACCAACCATGCACTCTGAGGAAAGGAAGGCAAGAAACAAGTAGCATCAGGTGTGGCTGGAACAAGGCAGAGCAATCTCTCCTTTGCTGCGGGAGGGCTGGGATCTGTGGCAGCCCCTCAAAACCTCCTGCCTGCCTAGAACCCCTTCCAGTCCAATCCAGAGGACCAAGGCCATGGAGAGAGCTTTCCCAACCCCGATCAGAGAGGTCCCTTCCTGCTCAGCACTCTCGGAAAGCTCCCATAGCCCATCCTATGACCCCTGCCCTGTGGCATCTCTAACTTAGCGGGAGAGGGCTCCTCTGCCAGGGGATCTGGCCAGCAACCCGCATCCACGCTCTTGAACAAGCTGTGAATAAAATGAGAGACTGCCTTCACTTCCCACAGTGAGCCTCGTGTCGTGCAGGCAGGTTACCTAACCTCTCTGTGCCTCAGCTTCCCTACCTGCAGCATGGGAATAACCAGAGTACTTGCCCTGGTAGGGTTTTTATTTTATTTTATTTTTAGAGACAGGGTTTAACTCTGTCATCCAGGCTGGAGTGCAGTGTTGCAATAATATTTCATTGCAGCCTCCACCTCCTGGGCACAAGAGATCCTCTTGTCTCAGCCTCCCAAGGAGCTGGGACTACAGGTGTGTGCCACTATACCTGACTAATCAAAAAAATAGAATTTTTTTTTTGTAGAGATGGGGTCTTGCCCAGGGTGGTCTGGAACTCCTGGGCTCAAATGGCTCTCCGGCCTCAGCCTCCCAACGTGCTGGGACTACAGGTGTGAGCCACTGTGCCTGGCCCCTCGTAGGGCTTTGTGAGAATGATACGAGTTCATACCTGCCCTGTCTGGCACCGAGAAAGTGCTGACTGGTTGCTGCAGTTGCTACTATTACTGTCGTTGTTGGAGTTCTTGCTGACAGGCTACCTTCCCGCACGCCCACAGCCTCTGTGTCACAGAAGGTCCTTCCTGCCCCTAAGTCAGGCTGGCCCAGCGCAGGGCCAGAAGCACTGGCAGCACCTCAGGCTTCAGTGGGTTGGGTTACCGCCGACGCACCCGGTAGGTCTGGGAATCCCTCTTCTTCCTACCAGCCCGGCGTGTTCCAGTTTCTTTCCCCGTGGCAGGGCCGGAGACGGAAACCACAGTGTACTTCCCCACCGGGCTTTTTTACACAGTGTGAATGATTTTCTACATTAAATAATTAAATGTAGTAGCTAATACTACCCTTCCCACACGAAGGCTTTATGCAAGTCATATAATTATTTTTTATCCTTTATAGTGACTTTTAAGCTCTACCAGCACCAGGCAGGAAAGAAACCTGTCACAATGTTGCAACAATATGCACATCCCTGGGTGCAGAGCCACAGCGGGGAAGGTCCTCCTGGCAAAGCTGGGGCCTGCCTGTTTAAGGAGCGCTGCGTGGCACCAGGTGCCCCGTGGGCACTCTACAAATAAATAATAATCAGGGGAATGCAGGAGCTGAGCCCACACAGCTTTGGCCTCTGAATTCTGTGCCGACGGCGAAGGCTGGGGCAAGAGTTGCTGCATTTCATCCCCAGCTGCTGCCCTTCTTTCCCGGTCCCTTTTCTACTCCTTTTAATGCATTTTTCTACCTTGGGGTTTCTGTGGACGGTGGCAGACACTGCAGTTTCTCAACAGATGGGATAAATAGGTTTCATCTAAAAGTCACTAAGAGGCTGAGTCAGCCAGCCTGAGGCTATGTGTGGGTTCTTAGCGAGGGGGTGACACTGGCCACCACGGGGCGCTGCGGAGCTCTGTAGGGACATGGAGTATACAGCGGGTGGGGAGACTATTCCGAAAGGAAGAGCATTGGGTCCAGAAAGGGCTGAAGACCTAGCCCAAGACAATGTCTAGGTTTCCATAGGATTTTTGAAATAAAATTCTTGCTTGCTCTTCAAGTTTTTCAATGTGAATATTAAATGCAGTCATACAATCCAAGATAGGGTCATATTTCTAGTGGCACTGTTATCCTTGCTGAGCCTCGGCCACTGGCCAACCACCGAAGACTCCCCCACTATCAGTGTCACTGAACGTCACCCATGAAGGGGACTCCTCGGATAAATATTCCCCAAACATGCCACAGGGCCCAAGGATGCTCCTTCGCTGGGCCGAACCCTCCTTCAGCATCCTCAGTCCCACCCACTAAATGTCAGTTTTACCTCCCCGAATCATGGGGATGCCCCTACGGATTTCCAGAACCGTGTTCTGTAGAACACTAGGTCTGTGGGGGTGTTAATCGGCATTACAAACAACTCATGAAACAAAACAAACCCCCAAACAAGGACCCCATCCTCCAATAAGCCTGGGAGGGTTGAATTTCAGAACTTTAGCCTGGGGTAGTCTCAGGGCCCTCTGCACTGAACTGTCTGAGCACACTTAAGCCAGAATTTCCCTGACCTGGGTGGTCATGCTGCTGAGTCCTGCTGAGCATGGCACGATGGCCGCGCCAAAGCCACCGTCTTTGCCTTCTATCTCTGCTTTCTTCTCCAGTGGACCACCCCAGAGAGTGACAAGCTCTTGTGGTGGGTGCAGAACTGAAGGGGGTGTCCTCGCTGGATGCCGGAGCTTGTGAGCCAGGGGCTGGAGTCACTTTTGCAAGGAGGGGCACCCCAGAGGAAGCTGCGTGTCTTGTCTTTGGTTGGTCTTCATTCAGCTGACACTGACAGAGATGACAGGCGCACGGTGTTACTGTGCTAGCATTTGGAAGGCGGTCAGTGTGGATGCCACCAAGAGACAGTCCTGCTCAAAGACTGACCAGTCCTGCTAGAGGGATGAGACATTTCCGTCAAGAGCTCTGATTACATGCCAGAAAAGAGAAAAGGGTGCCCTGGGAGCTCAGAGGCGGTGGAGACTGCTTCTAGCCAGGTTGATCTCGGGAGGCAGCTTGAAGGATGCGGCACTGGAGCCCGGCCTGGAAGTCCAGCATAGGGTGTTTAGGAAAAAGTGAGGTGTGACCCAGAGCATGGGTGGCCCTGAACAGAAGACAAGGGCTGGAGGACGGGGCCGGCCAGAGCAGCTGCCTCTGCGGACAATGGGGAACCACGGAGAGGCTCGTGGGGGCACTCAGGATGAAGCAGAACCACGAGGAACAGCGAGACTTCTGCAGAGACCCAGAGAGGCTACGGCAGGGGAGGCAGAGGAAGGGAAGGATGGGAGGGAGAATGCCAGGCAGGAACCAACAGTCTCGATGTTTGAATGTGACCCAATCACAGCCACTTTCCTTTAATCCCAAATCCTAAACCCTTGTCCCACTAGACTGCCACTGTTTTTTTCTTCGGTCAGCATCTTAGACTGTTCTTGAATACCTTCCCAAAGAGCAGATCTGAACACACAGCAGTGAAGACCAAGCCCTGGGCTCCTGCAAAAGATTTCAAGCCTCTTTCCTGTACATTGAAAGACTGCATAGAGATGAACATGTCTTCCTCCAAAGTGACTCCAAGAGCAGGGCATTTCTTGCTGTGGTCAGGGTTCTCCCCCACGAGGCTGAGAACAGCCACTGGCCCTGAAGATCTGCCCTGAGACCCCACAGAAGGCCCACTGGGAGATGGAAAACTCAGCCGGCCAGACTTCTGAGCCTCAGGCTGCCCTGACCACTGTAGGGACAGAACACAGGTGAGGTGGTGGGTGGCGGGCAGAGCGAGGAGAGAGGAAAGATTGTGAAGGGAAGAAGAGAGCTGTAAGAGAACGCTTGTCCCTAGCTTCAGCACTGGACCGGGGGCGGGGTACACTCCCCCATTATCTGAGATTTTTATAGCAAAGAACCTCTTAGCCAAAGAGAAGTGCAGAAGGTCTGTCTTGGAAACTCCTTTTATGGAATCGTGAGGCCTGTAAATTCAACTCTGCACAGCTGGGAAAAGGAGAAGCTGGTTCTGTCGCAAACAGGTCCAGCAAGGTCTGGGAAGGCCTGGCTTTTGAGCTCCTCCAGGGCAAGGATTTCCAGTATGGGAGAAGGAGGGGCACAGTCAGGGACGTCTGTGATGCTCAGGAAGGAAAGACGTGGGTGAAGGCAAAGGTGCACACTGAAGACCCCAGATCAGATTATGCAGTCCCCCCACTGAATGGCCCATCCCTGCGGTTTCCAAGGACAGTCAGAGGAAGTCCACACCCCTCACTGTGGTCCTGAAGGGCCTGTGCGCACCAGCCTCCGTCCAGCCCTTTTCACGTCACCCTCTGGACAGCAGGGCAGCATTCTGGCCTCCCTCTGCCTGTCCGCTGTTTCTACAAGGCCTGGAGGACCGTTTCTTCCTTCTTGGCAGCTGGCTTAACTCATCCCTACTCTTATCCTGGGAAATGATATTTTCTTCTCCACCCCTCATTTCAGCTGGCTCTTGGCCTCCAGACCCCTTTCCTCCTCCTTCCTCTCCTCTCTCCAAGTTTCCTTCCAATTCTGCACGTTCTCCAACACTTCTCCCAGGACATGAAGGCTTCTGGACAGGATTCTTGGAGTTTCTATCTTCAGAGGGAATACATGGCGCTGACTCCTAAAATACATCTCCAGCCCAGATCGCCTGTCTGAATTCCAGATTTTCACAGCCTACGTGACATTTTCTAACCTAATATATCCCCACATTCTCACTTTAAACTGGTTTCTTCCTGTTCTTCTCTATTTCAGCAAATGACACCACTCTTCCATCCACTCAGGGAAAGCCAGGAACCCCGGAGCCGTCTGATTCCTGTTCCTCATCCTCACATCCAATTCACCATCCAATGATGTCATGACTCTGCCCCTCCTCGCTCCATCTCTTCCACGGCCACCTGCCTTCTCAGCATCGGGCTCCTTGCTGCTCCCCATCTCCCCACACCAGTCATTTGTCAATGAGCAGCCAGCATGCTGGTTAAAATATGGAAATCAGATTATATAATCCCCCTACTGAATGGCCCATCCCCGTGGTTTCCAAGGACAGTCACAGGAAGTGCACACGCCTCACTGTGGTCCTGAAGGGCCTGCGGCTCCAGCACAGTCCTTTTCACCGTCGCTCTCGTTTCCAGAACGAGCTGAGCTTGCCCCTGCCTCGGGGTCTTTGCTCTTCCTTCTGCCTGAAATGCTCTACTTCTGGCTCCTTTTCCGCCTCCAGGGCTCAGCAAAAATGCCGCCTTCCTGACCTCCTTATTTTAAACAGGTGACTCTTCACCCACACTCTTTCCTTTCCCCACCCCAGCCCTTACCCCATCTGAAACCTTTGTTTACTGTGGATTGGTGTGTCCTGCACTACTCTGTGAGCCCTGTAAAGATGGTACTATGCTTCCACATCATCACTGAGGCACTCAAGAACTACGTACAGAAAGAAAAGATGGAAAAGGAAGTACAGATAAGGGGACGTTACAGAGGGGTGCGTTTTAATTCAGTATAAAGAAGGATTTCCAACAGAGCTACCTCTAGAAACAAGGAGACTCGTATGGCAGAAGGTAGGACGGTGTAGAGATTTCTGCACTCAGGGAAGCTCAACGGTCCCAATCTTTTCTGACACTAATATTCTGACTTTCTTTTCCTGGCTCATTATTCTCATTCATCCATTCATGCATCAAACTTTCACTGAATGCCTCTCATGGCACAGAGATGAGTATGAAACAGCTCCTGCCATTGATGAATCTGGCAATATTTGTGTCCCCAATGTGTAAGTCTTCCCATTGCAAATATGTGTGCAAACACATGCATATGAGTGTGTAGCGGGCTTGTTTCACTTTCCTGAGCCCACCTGTCAGCGGACTGCCCCCTCTCCTGGCAGTGCTTGTCAACTCAGATTTGGAAACAAAATCCGAAGGTCCAAAGCAATCTAGGGAATGCAGGGGCCACAGACAGAATGGCTGAATGAGAGGGAAGGGCGGCAAGGGGCCTCAGAGAAGGTGGCAGGACGCAGGAGTGGACTGAACACTTTCCATTCCGGAAGGTGGTCACTCGAGAATGGCTTTCTTTCTTTTTGTCTCGGATCTTCTTAGAAGTAAGACAGCTAACATTTACCGTGGGCCCACTGAGTGCATAGCAACAACCTGGCCTGTCCACATTTCCTGTTTTAATGGGGTTGTCGTGGAAAGAGTGGCTTTTGAGTCACCTAAACCTGCAACAGAATCCCAGGATTTTTACCATGATTAAATGCATTCCTATTTGTTAAGGTGCTTAGAGCAGTGTAGGCAGTGTAGGGTGCATACTAAGCAGGATGGTGTTTGTTACAAGCTAACAACAACAACAAAAAGCCAGCTCTGGACTCCTTCCTTAGCCTTTCTCTGACCTCCAGTTTCTTCAGATGTAAAATGGGAGGCTATAATATTCGTCTTATGGATTGAATGAGATGAGGAAAGTAAAATATCTAGCTTCATGTCTGATTCTTCATTGACAATATATGCTGTTTGCTTCCTTCCAGTGCTTCTAAATGTTACTTGAGCTCAGGTGTAGGTATTGATACCAAATGGGTCAATGCGTTTATCGACTGCTTCTTTTTAAGTTGAAATATGAATGTCAGCTGACAGGAGGTTTCCTAGTGAAATGAGAGGGTGAACTGGGGACGCTACAAGTCCCAAGAGTGGGCCAAAGTCGCCCCAGGCAAATGTGGCCTTACCTACCTGCTTGTACTCATGATTCGTCCCTGGCACCAAGCATACCGCCTAGCACATGAGCTGCTCAACAAAATATTTTAGGGGTTGTTGGTGAACTTTAGCCTGCAGCAAAACACTAGCCAAGTCCCAAGTCACACAAACAAAGAGTGCTTGAAATAAAGACTATGAAGAATGGCAAGGCCTAGGCACCGAGAAAGAGAGGGAATGGTGAAAAACTGAGCTGAAGGCTTGAAAAGCCGACTAATGGGTTGCATTAGCCACAGGAAAGGGGAGTGATAGTTTAGATGCTGGTAGCATGGTTCATGCTTGCACAACCCAACTTCAAGGATGCACTAAGATGAGCCTTAAAGTTATTTTATGGTGTGAGGCGGACATCAGACTGAAGGGGTAGAATACATGGGCTCAGGATGAAAGATGCCGGAATACCAGTATTACAAAAGGGCCTATTTAAAATGGTCACGGGCGAGAGGGCACACCCAGGCTGGAGGTGAAGTTCCTTGGTGCTGAGTTAGAGGGCTGGCTACAGACTCCCCAGGCATAGGGATCCGGCTGAGTTTCATGTGAATGGCACTTTCCCTGAAGCCTTAATTCCTCTGTAGAGATGACCTCACTCAGTCTCACCACAGTATGCTAAGGCAGTCTTCTTACTTTACAGAGAAACAGACATGGAAGGAACAAGTGCTTGTAGGAAGCTCTTCCTGTCCTGTCTGCTCGGCCCTGGCTTCTTCAAGGTGATGCTGAGGTGGGATCTAGGCTTCCTGGGTCTCAATCTACCAGAATTTCCTCTTTGGGTGGGATCTGGGGGCAGTAGATGATGAAGCGAAGAAATGAAGCAAAATATATTTTGTAAAAATTAAAACTTCACAAAAATTACTGCATCATGCAGAAGTGCATGGCCAATTTAAAACAGTTGGAAGAGGATGACTCCTGGAGAGTGGCACAGGTGGAGGCAGAGGTCAAGTTGGAGAGAAAGTACATTTCAGCCAGCAATGTCATTACTGCCAAAAACATGACTGAAAAACAAACCAAGATTCCCAGAAGATTCTCAGCTTTCAAAAAGAGGAAGGGGCCCCAGTGTGCATCCTTTCCTCCCGGCCATCCCACTTTCCTCTTCCTTCTCCTGGTCCTTGACTGAGCTTTTAAGAACAAGTTCTGAAATGTCTCTTAACAGTCCATGGAAGAGTATGTGGACACTGGCGAGTCTCCTGCCTCCGGGGGAAGGCTCAGCTCAGGCCTGATGGATTTAGGCCTGCAGGGTTCCCCTGGCCCCTCAGGTGGCCACATTGGTGCCTTTAGAAGAATTCTGGCCCTGGCATTCTTCCCATTGCCTCTGCCCCGGCTGCCCCAGGGCTCCGGTGGGGCAGTTTGGGGCCTTGTGACCTCTCCTTAGGCTGGTGAGCCGCTGCTCTGACACAGGCTCATGCACTCTCTTCTCCTGTGGCTGTTTCTGTCACCACTGGCAACCGTCAGGAGCCTGTTTTTGGTGTGCCATCCACTTGCCTCCTCCCGGGGACAGAGAACACGTGTGATTATCAACCAGACTGACACCCTGGCCTGGGCAGGAAAACAGGCCTAGCTTACAGTTTGTAAGGGGTTTCTCTTCCCTTGTTCAGACAAGCAGATCTGACCTTTGACTTGGGGGCCAAGTTGTCTGCTGAGGGTGCCCTCTCAACTTCTCCACCTGCCAGGGGAATGTCAGAATCTGGTCCCTTTCCTGGGAGCGGCTCACTCCTGGAGCCAAAGACTCCAACACCTAAAACAGGAGGTCCACACCTGAGCAATCTGGGCCCTCAGCCTCTGAAGTCCCCTTGCATCTGCACAGGGTACGGATGCCCCTGGAGAACCCCAAGCTGGCTGGAGGAGGGACCACAGCATCTTCAGGTCATGTGACAAAAGCTATTTACCCAAAGAGGCCATGCTGAATCTCAAGGACAGAAGTTTCTAGACACGGACAGAGCTGACAGAGTAGATGAGAAACTGGGCTGTTCGTTCTCCGTGGAAGCAAGTGTTCTTCCCCATGCACGCACCTCCCCGTTCCAACTTTCCCTCTGCCCATCCACGTGCGAACCTAGAGCCCCAACCCAGCTCTTATCTGTACCTTTTGACACAAGCCCAGTGAAAACGAGGTAGCTGGTGACGACCTTTCCATTTGAGCCACATCCTCCGGGTATCCCCAAAGATTTCTCCCCTCTGCAGAGCCTGTGCCCACCTATGTCAGGGCCAAGAATCATTCCCATGAGCAGAAACTAGTCCTAAGAACAGCAGAGCCTGCAGAGAAAAGACGGCTCTGGAAGCCACGGGATCCCTGGCCCCACATGGGCACACTAGATACGAGGAGGGCTGCCTCTGAGTGTGGAAAGCCCACGGCCAGCCATAGCCTCTGTCAGCTCAGAGCCTTCACAACGCGGCGCAGGCTGGTTTTGGCACAGGAACTCCAGGGTACCCGCCACTAGGAGGACCATTCCAGAGCCTCCTGGCTCTCCATATAGCTTAGGTGGTACCTGTGCCAGGGAGACCGGGGCAAGGCTGGCCCAGAGCTGTGCTATGAAGGGTGGCCCCAGTGAGAGCCAGCATTTGACCTCCAGGGTCCTGAGCAGCTCTGGTTCTGGCAGCATCTCAATCATCAGGCTACCGACTAGTCCTGACTCATCTCTCACCCTCGTTTAGGGAAATGCCCAGGGCCTCGTTGATGGATTCCTCAGGACAACAGGTGGGGGACCGGAGAAACCTCTCCTCTTTCTGTCTCTCTACTCTCTGAGAAGCAGCCACGGCCAAGGCTTCACTGCCTTCATTTCCTCTTTCCTGAAAGATAACAGGGGCTTCAAAGAAGCCCCCAAAGCAGACAAGACTGTGGCAACTGAACTGCTGCCCCGTTCTTAGCTGATACTCTGAAAATGCCAGCCACATCCTCTGTGTGTGGGGACAGGCAGGAGCCACAGCCCCAGACGACTTACATGGCTGTGGTAAGGCCTGCCGGGCCCAGCAGAGACCAGCGGGCAGGGCAAGGGCGTCGGCAGGAAGGCTGGAGAGGAGCCGTGGTGAGGAGGCTGTCCCCACTTTGGAAGTGGCATGGAGGCCATGAGGCGGCAAGTCTGGCCAGCAGCTGGACAAGGCTCTGTACCCCAGAGGGGATCAGCTAAGAACCCGGAGGGGCTCAGGGCTCTCAGATCTCCGTGTCACTAGGGCAGTAAAATGCTAATGGGGAAATCTAGACAGAGTCCAATCGACTGTGGAAAAGAGTGTCTGGATACCCCATGGCTCACCGGAACACACCCTACGGGGACCCGCTGCGGCAAGACTAACTGGGTGGGAAAGAGTCTGCAGGGAAAGGGCCTGGGTGCTCGCAGCTGCCACCGGCTGGGGAAAGCCAGGGATGGCCGGGGTAACTGACAGTGGGAGAAACTCACTCGGGCCAGGGCGAGAGACTGTCTAACGCAGTCAAGAGGGGCTCCATTATGTATGTGTCAACTTCTGGCAGAAAATCACCAGAAGAAAGGGTAGAGGGGATGAGAGAAACCATCTGGTTTCATGAAGCTGGAGCAACTGGGCTGAGGAGGCCCAGACAGAAAGAGGAAAGTGGAGACTGGGGAACTTGTGGGAAAGGGGCCAGGCCTCCTGAGGTTTCAGCTGCTTATTCAAGAAAGCAACGGTTGTTTGATTTTTTCTTGTAAATTTGTTTGAGTTCTTTGTAGGTTCTGGATATTAGCCCTTTGTCAGATGAGTAGATTGCATCAAAAAGTGGGCAAAGGATATGAATAGACATTTCTCAAAAGAAGACATGCATACAGCCAACAGACACATGAAAAAATGCTCATCATCACTGGCCATCAGAGAAATGCAAATCAAAACCACAATGAGATAACATCTCACACCAGTTAGAATGGCAATCATTCAAAAGTCAGGAAACAACAGGTGCTGGAGAGGATGTGGAGAAACAGGAACACTTTTACACTGTTGGTGGGATTGTAAACTAGTTCAACCATTATGGAAAACAGTATGGTGATTCCTCAAAGATCTAGAACTAGAAGTACCAGGTGACCCAGCCATCCCATTACTGGGCATACACCCAAAGGATTATAAATCATGCTGCTATAAAGATACATGCACACGTATGTTCACTGCGGCACTATTCACAATAGCAAAGACTTGGAATCAACCCAAATGTCCATCAGTGACAGACTGGATTAAGAAAATGTGGCACATATACACCATGGAATACTATGCAGCCATAAAAAAGGATGAGTTTGGGTCCTTTGTAGGGACATGGATGCAGCTGGAAACCATCATTCTCAGCAAACTATCACAAGAACAGAAAACCAAACACTGCATGTTCTCACTCATAGGTGGGAACTGAACAATGGGATAACTTGGACTCGGGAAGGGGAACATCAAACACCGGGGCCTATTATGGGGAGGGGGGAGGGGGAAGGGATGGCATTGGGAGTTATACCTGATGTAAATGACGAGTTGATGGGTGCTGACGAGTTGACAGGTGCACTACACCAACATGGCACAAGTATACATATGTAACAAACCTGCACATTATGCACATGTACCCTAGAACTTAAACTATAATAAATAAATAAATAAATAAATAAATAAATAAATAAGAAAGCAGGGTGTCAGAAGGGCCAATGAGTGCTTTCACTCTGGGTCCATTCTCCCCTCTGGACTATTCTCAGGATGGGAGAAAACTGAAAAGGGAGATTGAGACTTTGATTCCAGAGAGCTGCCAGGGTCAAGGCCCCTCCAGCATCCTCCTCTCGGGGAGGTGAGTACTGGCTACTCCCTGTGTGGGCTGGCTCCAGCTGAGGGGCAGAGGTAAGTCTCAGCTGCTTCACCCCTCCATGGTCTAGGTGGGAGCTTGTGGGGAGGGGACGAGTTAGGAGCCTTCCATGGGGTGAACCCCTGCCTTCTTGGGCATACCATGTTCCACTGAGGAGGAGAGGCTTGGAGCCCAGCCGCTCACTCACTGCCTCCTGCAGCTCCTCCTCCCCCAGTGCCCTTGCTGAGACATCCTCGACAGCAAACTCAGGCAACTAAGTGACATCATCACTCCCACTAAGAGCAGCTGACAGTGGAGTAGCTGAGACAGACACTGCTTCCCGTGCCAGGCTCCTATGCATTGCCTCCTTGGTGACGTCGGAGCTGCCCAAAGGGGCTAAAGCCTCAGGACCACCCAGCCTCATCCTGTTGGCCAAAGAGGATTTGCGGTGCAGCTCCCTCTCCTGCCATTCTCACCTCCAGCAAAGTGCAATTGGGAGTTTTAACTGGAATGGTATTGAGCCTATGGATCAGTGTGAGGAGAAATGATACCTTAATAATATTGAGCTTTCCAATTCAGGAACGTGGCAGATGTCTTCAGTTATCAGCTTTTCTTGAATTCCTTTCAATTTTATCATTTTCTCTGTAGAGATCTTAGCCATTTCTATTAGACTTTTTCCCCAGGCATTGCATATTTTTCAGTTCAAATCTATAAGAGTATCTTTAAAATTTATTTTCCTGTCTTTGCTGACAAGCATCAGTTCATGATAGAACAATCCAGTTATTTAATTACCTTCAGAATATTCCAGCCAGCACTTTTCATGCTGCCCAACCTGGTCCTGCACCATCGTGTGGGGCGCAGGGGCCATCCGGTTATCTCCAGGTCGTGGCCTCTCCCTTCTATGGAAGGAGGTCCTTCTGGATCACTGTTCACCGTTCAAATCAATGCTGCCATGATCCACCTCACTCTCTTCAAACCATCCCCGCAGGTTCCTGAGGCTTTGTGGGGGACCGACTCAATCTAAACTGGTTTATGTTGATCCCTAGTTTCTTTGTGTGATTCTTTTTGTGTGTGTGTGAACAGAGTATGAATTTAAGGAGTGGTTAGATTTAAGGGGGATGGTTAGATTTCAGGCAGGGACTTACTTGAGTAAATCTATTTTCCATGGAGTGGTGAGGAGAACACACAGAAATGAGGAAATTGGAAACATCCATGACCATGAAAACAATGGAAGAATGAAGCAAGAATACAAGTTGACCAGCTGATGGAACAACCAACCAGCCAGTTGCAGAGACGAAACATAAGCAGTGACAACTTCAGACTGTCTTTGACATCCTTGGTTCCTAGCCGTCCTTTCACAGCAAATGCTGATGCTCCTCTGGGTCATACACAAACAGCATGCCAGTGAAATAAAAAGTGCAGCACAGAGTCCTAGTTAATGGTGGGAAATGAAAGTTGTCATGGATTCAGGTCATGGTTAGAAGCCACTGGTTCTTGGGCCAGATCCAGCTGAATATTTCTTCCAGAGCTTCAGGTTTTTCTAGTTTGGTTTTCTGCCTGAAAATTTTGGAGCTGCTTTTCCTGGAGTCTATTTGTGAATGAAGAACATAGCTCAGAAAGAATCCAGGGACCCAGCTGTGCTCCATGATGCTCCCAACTCGATGGACACCTTTATCCCCCTCTGGCCAGAGCCCTTTTAGGGAAATTCACAGGGAAAGATCCATTTTCCTTTCTCTTCACACCATAGGAATGTGAAATGCAAATGGCCCCAGGATGGCTCTCTTTCTTCTTGGGTAAAAGTCTCTGTTATCTTGCCCCATCTTCTCAAAATAGAAAACCAGGGACAGAGGAAATTAGGAGGCACTTTCTGGTTTAGACCACCCGCAATAGTTACTTCCTAGGAAACTGGCTTGTTCCTTGATTTGCAGGATTTAGGTGGAGTGTCTTTTAGACTGAAGCTCCCGCAGGTGTCAATTTCATGCACTTCCCAGGGAAGGCTGTCCGTATGTCTCCCGTGCTCAGGAGGCATGATTCAGAAAGTCCACTGCAGGCTCTCCAGACTGCCTCAGACATCGTCAGAAACACATCTGAGTCAACTGTGGAATGACTCAAGGCTTTGAAATATTTAAACCATATGTCTCATGACACTGGATGAAAACGATGCCAGTTTTCCCACTGAGAGGATGTCACCCGAGACTGAGGCTCGGCTCGGCAGTGACTGCACTCCTAGCCTCAGCTGGTCATGCTGCTGTGGGTGGTGAACTGTCAGAGCTCCTGGGCTGCAGGGCTTGGAACAGGGCCATGCATGGGCAGAGACACCGTGCGCCCTAAGGAAGGTGTCAGGGCAACCCAGGGGTCCTCTCTAGGTCAGGACAAGAGCTGTCCTCCTAAATGGGATTTGTACAGGAAGGTGAAAAAGAGTGTACTTGCTTCTCTGGAGAAGGCAGAAAACCACCGTTCTATCACCAAAGGATGTCCTTTAGGAGCCTTACTCTATGAAAATCAGCTGGGATCCCCAGGCACTCTTTGAGCGAAAGAAGCACCTGCATTGTAGGAATACTGTCTTGTCTTTTAAGTCCTTCCAAGCTTGTTTCCCTCTTCCTGAAAAATACCTGCACAGCACCTGACTTGGGAAAATGCTAGCTAACCTCAGTGTGGTGGAAAATACAGTGAAGTCAGAGGTGCCAGATTCCAGTCTCCGTTCTGCCAGTTCTTAGTAGTGGAGCAATGAGTACTGGGCACTTAATTGTTTGAGCCTCACTCCCCCTCCCTCTCTACAGAGGGATGTTAATACCTACTTTCTAGGGACGTTTTGAGGACGACACGCGGTGATATATGTGTAGCACGTGACACGGAATCTAAAGTGTGAGTTGAATATTCATGTGAAGAAGGCTATGGATATCTCCTCAATGAACACGGATTCGAAGGCCAAGCTGGACCCTCCCCCACCCCCAGTTAATCTTGAGACCAGTAAAAACTTGAATGAAAACAGAAAATACGGCCAGGGACTCTTGCTCTTGGCCTCCTGTTGATCTGTGTTGCATCTGGGAAAATTACTAAAGCAGGGAGGAGAAGGCTCCGTGGGCTGGAGAGATTGTCTCAAGTCTGCAACCGCACGATGCTCCTAGAACTCGTTCCTTCTCATCCTTCTCCAAAAGGTGTCATGGTAGCCTGGGGGCTGCTCAGTTGCTCTTACAGCCTCCCTCAGAAGCAGCTGTCCTGGTGGTGAATCCCGGCCAGTGGATGCCGGTGATTCTGATCCATCTACAGAGGCCCAGGGTGGAAGGTGTGGCTCACAGCAGTGTCTGCTCCTCCACCACTGAGGACAGCAGGGGTGACTGGCTAGGAAGGGCACAGATGATCGAAAGGACAGGAATTCTGACCCTGCCTCATTCAGCAGAGCAGGCCTAATCTTGCCCTTACAAACGAGGAATAAAGCAGAGAAATTTGCAGGTAATTGTTCTTCCTGCCCCAGAGCGTGTAAGCAGCAATGCCATAGCCTCTGAGGCAGGGCACAGGAGTGCTCATAGGCTGTAGCCCTGAGCCCTGAGCAAATCCAGCCCTGGCTGAATGTTTTATATGAGGTTGGTCTGTGTGGCTGATGAAATGGGAGGAGGGTGGAACAGAGGCCTGAGTGGATCTGGGGGGCTGGACCCAGAGAGGTTTGGTCTGCCAGTCTATGGGCATAGTTTCTTCTATTAACAGGTTATGTACTAGAGGATGGGACATAGGAGAAAGACCATCACCTGCCTCTCCCAGGAGAGGCTCAGAGGTTCAGCTCAGCGAGGAATCTGCAGCTTGTGCATCCCAGCCAGGGTCAACACCGAGAGCTGAGAGGGTTTCCTGGAGTTGGCCTGGTTCAGCTCTGGGCAGGTGGAGGAGTTGGAGCACTGATCATTGGAGCAGGGATGGTCTTTCACCGATGTCTTTTTCCCTCTTCCCCCGATTCTGCCTTCAATACCTGCACCCCACCTCCCCGTCCTGTCCACCCCGATGCCTGTGAATCAAAGGTCTTTCTCAGAGGCCTACCTTGGGTTTGAAGGCAATGAGCTTCAGGATCATCTCCACGGTGAAGAGACCGGTGAAGAGCATGTTGAGGATGTTCATGGCGATTTTGAACAGGCAGCTCTGGCCGTAGTGCTGCATCAGGAGAGGGGAGGAGCTGTGAACATGGGGCAGGGAGGTCTCTCCTCCTCCCCACCTTTTGCCCACCCTTCTCGGAGGCCCTTGTCTCAGCAAGACCTTCCTCGAACCCAACCCCAGAGGGCCACCCACCCCTCTGTGGGCAGTCAGGAGGACTCAGGAGAACTCCAAGCTCTTCCCTGCTCTACCATCTCTGAACACATCTAACACATCTGTGTTCATTCCCTGGTTGGCCGTTGACGACTTTATGGAGACTTCCGGCACTCAAGAGAGCTTGGGAACAAGCTCTGTCCCTGAAGACGGGTGGATGCAGAGCCCACCTCCACACGCCACGCCTTCCCCGCAACAACGAATGCGTCCAGCTCACTCCCTCCCTTCTCCATCTCCTCCCCTCTCTCCATTGATCAGCTCAGGGTGCCATGGATTCTTCCCTAAGGCCCAGAGAGGAGCACATCCTTGACAGGGAACATTCATCTTTCTCCAGCTGCCTCCCTTGGCGACCAGGAAGGCGATGCACTGAGCTGCCTGCCGCTCCATTACGCTTTCCATCCCCATGGCATGCCTCCCTCCTGCAGCACCGTGGCTGTGCTCCCCCTTGGACTGACCTGCATGGCCAGGCAGATGGTGTTGAGCAGGATGAGGACGAACATCAGGTACTCGAAGTAGGTGGAGTTGACCACGTACCACACTTTGTACTGGTGCTGGTTCTTGGGGATATACCTCCGCAGGGGCCGGGCCTTGAGGGCGTATTCCACACACTGTCGCTGGGAGGGTGGTGGAGGATGGGAAGAGTGGGGTTAGTTACCTGGAGGGTGTGGGGGGAGCTGGCAGAGAAGTGTGGGATGTGAATGAAACCACACACTGCGGGGTGGGGTTCTCCAGAAGTCAGAGAAATCATTGGCTGCTCTGGCTCACTTACAGGTGGGAGATGTTATTTGGAAAATGCCTCGATTCTTCCACGGCCCCCTTAATCAAGGAGAGAGCCCCTTCTTGTCAAATCCCCATATCAAGGTCCTAGGCAGGGACCACACATCTCCTTTCCTCCGCCTGGTGATGCCTTCATGTGCCTCAGGAGGGAGTTGGCATCGCTAAGAATGTGCTTGCTGACCCACTGACAGCTGGGCTTCTCACTGATTACATCCCATGCCACAAACCTTCCTTGGGTACTTCTCTCCTCAGTTTTTCTTTCCTGTCCTAAATCCAGTGGGCTGGAGTGCAGTGGTATAATCTCGGCTCACTGCAACCTCTGTCTCCCAGGCTCAAGTGATTCTCCTGCCTCAGCCTCCCGAGTAGCTGTGATTACAGGCACGTGTCATCACGTCCAGCTAATTTTTTGTATTTTTAGTAGAGATGGGGTTTTGCCATGTTGGCCAGGCTGTTCTCAAACTCCTGGCCTCAAGTGATCCACCCACCTTGGCCTCCCAAAGTGCTGGTATTACAGGCATGAGCCACCGTGCCTGGCCAGCTAAATCAATCTTTCTTATTTGCCAGTGTCCGTAAGATGGAAAAACACAGTTCACTGAGAGGGAAGAAGATTCTGGGCTAACTAGATTCTTGGGACTCTGGCAAAGAGCCAGTCCATTTCTCTGCACTTTGCCCAG
The DNA here is from genome assembly GCF_002776525.5 of Piliocolobus tephrosceles. Taxonomy (NCBI): domain Eukaryota; kingdom Metazoa; phylum Chordata; class Mammalia; order Primates; family Cercopithecidae; genus Piliocolobus; species Piliocolobus tephrosceles. The sequence continues at coordinate 2,959,351 of NC_045443.1, read as the reverse complement.
GCTTCCGGATCAGGAACTGGGGAATCTCCCCAGCCTCTTCTCAAACCCCCAGTCCCGGTGTCCAGTGCCTGAGCCTTAACGCTTTTACCTCCTCCTATTCTTTCCATCGCTATCATTGTTAACCTGATATGAGATCGGGGTCTAATCCTCTCTCATTTCCACTTTCTAACTGGCCTCCCCTCTTTCCTGTCTTCTTTCAATCCAGGGTCCACGCAGCAGCCAGCAGAGTGAGTCTATGCCTGAGATGTAGACGTGAAGACCCACAGGAGATTGGCTGGCCTGGTGAGGGTCACAAGGGGCACGCCATGCTGCATTCCTTCCCGTGGGCACTCCTTATTCACAGACAGGGATGTGCTTCCCCACAGACCCAGTGGGAGCCGAGCTGGGGAACAGACCTGAGGCACTACACCTACCTCCCACCCTAACAGCTTCCTGACTCAGCCACGGCACTGCCAGCTCCACGGCTACCAGAACCTGTCACGATACTTGGCATCCCCATCTCACTCCCACTTCAGCCTCTTTCCTGCCCCCACCTCCCACAGAGTCCTCTGGGTTTTACTTAAGAAACCATAGAAGAGTGGTTTCCTGAAGCCGTCCTGTTCCCCACCCCAAAAGCCCTCACTCCCTCGTAGTTCTAGTTCCTCTCCTCCGTATCAATGGTGCCGACCCAATTGGGTCCTTCTAACTTGTTAACTTCTAGATAGGGCATGAGATTTTTTTTTTTTTTTTTTTTTTTTTTTGACAAAACCTTTCAGAGTATCCTTAAGTAGAAGCTTCACAGATATTTGTGGGCTGAGCACATTTGCCAGATCTGGGGTTTGAGGGAATATGCATTTCTTTTGCACAGGTCCCTCCAAAAGACTGAGAGCCCACTCTGGTTGAGAAGTAGAGATGATCTCAGTATCTGCACAGCCTCTCCCTGATGCAGTTCCTCTGCGGGGTGGGCTGCAGGCGGCCATTCCCTCCACGGGCCCCGCTTCCCTCCGCTCCTTCCTAGGAAGCTACCTGGTTCTTGTCCAGCTCACAGTTCTTGTACTCCTGCTCCCCCTGCTCCTGGAAGGTGACAATGACGAAGCCCACAAAGATGTTCATCATGAAGAAGGCGATGATGATGATGTAGATGATGAAGAAGATGGAGATCTCCACGCGGTAGTTGTAGATGGGACCCCTGTCTTCGGTGTGGGAGTCGATGGAGCGGTACAGCAGCCTGCAGGAGGAGACAGGTCCCACAGAGGGAGCTGGAGAAGCAGGGTCCCCTCTGCGGAAGGATGGCACCACTGCTCCAGGGATCCCAGGGGTCAGGGTGCAGGAGACAGCTCTGGGCTGGAGTCCCAGCTCGGCCACTTACTGGCTGTGTGACCTTGGGCAAAGCTCTTAACCTCTCTGAGACTCAGATTCTTCATTTGTAAATTGGAGACAATAATTCCCAACTTTCCTACCTTGCAGGGAAGTTAGAATAATGTATAGGAAGGTGTTTTGAAACTGTGAAGAGCTATTTAAATGTAACATGAGTCATGGGCATTGATTTCAAATACTGGAAATATTGGTAAATATTGAGACAGCTTTGCAAACTGGCTGGACTCAGAGGATGTTAGAGGGAATGTAAAATAAACTTCTCCGAGAGCAAATATCCACTTAGATAAAAACACTCACATGACCCATGCTACTCTGATCACTACCAATGGTCTGGTTTTAGACTTAAGCAGTTTACATACATATGCCAGTCATTTGAGCCTGGCTCTATGCCCTATGGAGCTTGTTATTCTTCATGGACAGGGATTATCTCTTTCCCTTCCTCCGTAGCCCTGCACAGCACTTGGTTATTCTCTATCACCTATATTTTACCACATAATAATGATGACTCTCACTTAAGATCCATGCATTGCTGTTGACTTAGAAACATTTAGAATTTTCTGACTTTCAGATTCTAATTTCACTGGAATATACATTGGGAGAAAAACAGGTGTCTATACAAAGATATAAGGACCTGATGGGAAGCTGCCTGGTAGAGGTGACACAGTGTGCAAGGGCCATGGGCTGCTCTAGGCACAAACGCATTGCCTCTGCAGAGGAAGTGGGGCCCAGGCTTCCATCCCTTTCTTACTATCCTCTGTAAATATAGGCAAGGCTTTTTCTAAGGAGACCGGGGTCCAGTTAATACAGATATCTCAGCCATCTTTACCCCAATGAAGGGCACGCTGGGAGTGGTGGTAATTTTGAATTCTATGGTGACCACAGGGCCCGCACTTGGAGAAGCTCTCCCCACACCCAACTCCCAGATGCCAGAAGGGTAATGACAGAGACCTCTGACATTGTGGCTCATGCTGAGGTTGGAGAGAGGGCTAAAAAAAGGTCATTTTTGGTGGGAGTTTCTTGACATCTTCTAGAGAAGGAAGAGCCTGTGTTTCCACAGTGACAGTGGACTATAAGTTGTTCTAGAAAGACACCTCACTGCCTGAGGAGGACCCAGGTAAGTATGACGTTCGGAAGGAGTGTGGGACATGAACACAACGTGGGGTTGGGCTGGAAAGTCAGTACTGGCCCTTGAATGGCAGGCAGTTGAATGGCAGGCCCTTGAATGGCAGGCCCTTGAATGGCAGGGTTCATGAGGCCTTGGTTTGCATACTCACTCTGGCCACCCTTCGAAGGTGGAGACGGTGAAGAGGGCCATCATGGCTGCCAGAACATTGTCAAAGTCAAACTTGCTGTTCTCCCAGCTGCGGGGTTGGATGATGGGGTGGTCAACCTCCCCGTCTTTGTACGTGATGTAGTTGCCCCTGAGAAAGGAGAAGGAGTTTACTCTGGGGTCTCCCATCTTCCCTCACGCCCGCCAGTCACCCTGAATGCTGGGTGGGACGGGACTGCGTGGCTTGACCTTCACAGTTCCAGCCATGGGAGGAGCTTCAGTGGGCAGAAACTTCAGGAAGAAAAAATGCTATGCATTGTGTCCGTGAGGCCAGATTACACACAGGCAAAAGTCCAGGTGCCACTGCAGTCCTAGAAAATGAGCTGTCCCTCCTTTCTGGTCAAGCCTCCAGCCTCCTGGGGCTGACTGGCCATGACCCTGGCAGCCCTCCCACCTCCACTCACTTGCATTCCGCCTCTGTCTGCTTGGAACTGTCTGAACAGGTGTACAGCTTTCCCTGGAAGGCAGAGAACAGAGTATTAGAGATGTTCAGTAATCAATGAGTCAATCCAAAAACAATTAGTGAGCACCTCCATAGCCCAGCACTGTGCTAGGGACAAAAAGCATAGAATTCGGCTGGGTGCGGTGGCTCACACCTGTAATCCCAGCACTTTGGGGGGCTGAGGCGGGCGGATCACAAGGTCAGGAGATGGAGACCATCCTGTGAGTGGTGAAACCCCGTCTCTACTGAAAATACAAAAAATTAGCCGGGCGAGGTGGCGGGCGCCTGCAGTCCCAGCTACTCAGGAGGCTGAGGCAGGAGAATGGTGTGAACCCAGGAGGCAGAGCTTGCAGTGAGCTGAGATCGCGCCACTGCACTCCAGCCTGGGCGACAGAGCAAGACTCTGTATCAAAAACAAAACAAAACAAAACAAAAAACAAAACAAAAGTGCAGAATCCAGATGCGCAGGGCCTGACTCACATGCACAAAACAGTGGTGAATACAGACACCAGTGCTGCAAGTAGCCCTGCAATGCAAAAACGGGAGCTCAGGTGCATGGGAGCTGTACTCTCCAGGAAGGTCTTGCCAGGGAGGGAGAAGTGGAGCCGGACTCAGAGGGATGAATTAGATGGGAGTCTACACAGTGCGGGGGGTGGGGTGGCAGGGGAGAATGCTCTAGGTGGGAGAATAGCAGAACTAAAAGGGTGAGGACAAAAAAGACCAGAATCCAAGGAGGGCACTGGCCTCATTGTAGCTGAGGGGTGCTGCAGGAAGCAGCGGGAGCTGACTTTGACAGGTACAGGGCTCTGAAAGCTGGGTGGTGTAGCAGGGACGTGATGGTGATGCTGTTGGTAATAGGTCACTGCTGCAGGCTTTTTTTTTTTTTTTTTTTTTTTTTGAGACGGAGTCTCGCTCTGTCGCCCAGGCTGGAGTGCGGTGGCCGGATCTCAGCTCACTGCAAACTCCGCCCCCCGGGTTCATGCCATTCTCCTGCCTCAGCCTCCCGAGTAGCTGGGACTACAGGCGCCCGCCACCTCGCCCGGCTAGTTTTTTGTATTTTTTAGTAGAGACGGGGTTTCACCGTGTTAGCCAGGATGGTCTGCTGCAGGCTTTAAGCAAGTGACTGACACAGAGCTTCCACAGGATGAAAGTCCCTCTCCCTCTCTTTCTAGAAGGAAGGGCAGTGACCTGAAGGGCAGGTGAAGTGGAGAGGGTGAGGGGCCTCTGGCCTGCTGGCCCGATACCGCCTTCCAGCGCCTCCCTCCCCTGGTCTGAAGCTGGAGTTGGGCTGCAGGTGGAGGTTACATCCAGGCCAAGTCTGGCCCAGACCACTGTCTTGTTTGTCCTGTATCTGCCAGCTCCCTTCCCCGGGAATGCTGATGGGAGGGGAGGAAGCAGGACCACAGCGGAGCCCAGACTTTACCTTGAAGAGCTGGACCCCGATGCAGGCGAACATGAACTGCAGCAGGGTGGTGACAATCACGATGTTCCCGATGGTCCGGATAGCGACAAACACACACTGAACCACATGCTGCAGTGGGAAGGGACGGGGAGAGAGACGTGGCTCCAGGAGATGCCAGGAGCCTTTCCAGGAGGTAGCAGGGGCAGCCCGTTTGCCACAAGGGGGAGTCATTGGGCTGAGAGGGGCACATGGGAAGTGATGGACCCTAATGGGATGCAAAGGCCCCCACTGGGCTCTCCGTGACTACAAGGACAAAAGCCCTGCCGACCTCCCATCTTCCCATGGAAGGAATATAGGGACGCCGGCACCACAGGGGCCCAGGGTTTTCATGGGATCTCCCTTTGGCACGTTCTGCTTAGGGAAGATGCTTTGGATGACTGCCTCTGTCACTCTTCTGTTCATTACGGATCTGGGACATGCAGTGGTACCAGTGTCCGGGACCCCACATGGCAGCCACTTGGCCTGACCATCATCTCCTCCTTCCAACCCACCCCTCACCTCTGTGGAGCTCCCACTCCCCAGTGGGCTGGCTGGTGCCTCCCTACCCACGCCCTCAACTTACCTTTAGCCCCTTGGCCCTGTTGATAGCCCTCAGGGGCCGGAGTACTCGCAGGACTCGCAAGATCTTCACGACATTGATTGCACTGGACCTGGGAGAGGGAAACAGGCAGGGTAGTAAGCTCCTCCTGTTTCTGGGGGGAGCAAAAATAATGCGGTAAGGGAGCGTCCTGACAGGTGAATCCCAGGCAAACCTGAGAAAACGTAAAGCTCATCTTGGGGACGTCTGCATTCTGGGGCCACTATCTACTCCTGTCTCCCACCCCGTGAGAGCCTGGAGCTTGCCTATAACCCTGGGGCTTTCCTGTGGGTGAATAAATAATACGCAAGGTGGCTCAAGGCAGGTCATTAGCCATGTACTGTGCTACTTGCAGGGGCACCCACAGCGTCACAGAAGAAATCCAGAGCGAGGCCATGGGAATTCAGAGCCCAGCACAGGCACTTGCTAGCCAAGGCACTGAGGACAAATTTCCTCAATTTTCTGAGCTCTAGTTTCTTTATCTGTAAAATGGGTCTGTAATCAGCTCAGAAGGTCTTTGCAAGGGTTATATAAGAGTTCCATGTAAATCACCTAGCTGTGTGCTTGATAAACTGCCTAAAGGGTACCTTTTATCATGACGCCTGCTGAAGACATCATTACACTTAAAAGAATGCCGTACTAACAGTGGGATCTCGGGCCTTGTGGCTGGAGGTGATGGGCATGGGGAGGAGATTTCTTAGTGTGTATCTCCAAACACATACCCTAGACAGTTGCCCCTGGCACCTACACCTAAAACTCACCCAGAGCACATTCAGGACTCCAAGGAAGGGTGGGCTTTACTGTTGGGGCTCAGGAAACAACACCCCGAAACGACTGCCTTAGAAGCAGTCTCGGAAGCACAAGTTTTTCTCTGAACTTCTCTTGCCCTCCTGTCTCAGTCCCCTTCTCCTCCGAGGCTAGCCATAGACACTAGAACCCCTCTTCTTCAAGATGGGTCAAGAAGCCAGAACCCAGAACTCCGTTTCCTGAAAGCCAGCCACACAACCTAAAAATATTACTCAAATTTTCCCTCTGTTTTTCTGTATAAAAACTGGCCATAAAAAATCATCAGATCTACCACGTGGGAGTGAAGATCCTAAGACTCCTATTGCAGACAGGGTCCTGTCCCCAGCCCAGAAGGAAGGAATGCTTCACAGAGAGGCGAAGAACCTAGAAACAGGCCTTGCTGGGTTCCCCACTCAGTCCATTCACGTTAGATCCTACCCTTCTTGTCCAATCACATTTCTACATGGCTGTCCATACTTTTTGGAACCAAAGCATAAAAATGGACAATTTTCCCTGTATCTTTGGGTCTGCATTCTGAAGGCTCTGTGTATACACGTGAAATAAATGTGAACGCTTTTTCTTCAATTAACCTTTCTTTTGTCGGTTGATTTTTTAGTGATCCTTCAGAAGGCCCTTTGGCTCCTACACTGCCGGGATACTGAGGCCAAGCCAGAGCTTCTTGGAGTCTCAGGATACTGCTTTTCCCCAGTGCGACGGAGACAGCAGGAGACAGGCCCCTGAGCAAGATGCCTGGATGGTTTTTGGAGCTGTCCGTCCTACCCAGGCGGGGCTTATGAACCATACCACCTCGGGGAGCGGCTGTGGAGTACATCCTAACCCTCACAGGCTAACTACCTGAGACAGCCTCTCAAGCTTTTAGAGAGCCTCATACTTGCCTTGGGACCTGAACAATGAATGGCAGGCCAGCAAGTGCTGATTTCATGCTTTGTGTGGTCAGGATGATGTGCTCAAGAGGGGCTGGCGGAAAGATCCGATTTCTCTGGCGCATAGCTCTTTTATTCCAAGAGATGCAAAGGCCACTCCTGTCTCTCACTGTGTCTCTCCTACAGTCTCTCTGGGAGGGGGTCAGCTTGCACTGAATTACAACGGGAGGGGTTTAAAGGTCAGATGGGAAACACGCAGGCTAAAGAGGAAGAATTCCTCGTTCAAGGTTAAATAGTGATCGAGTGGCCACGCTGGGATTCAAATCTAGACTTCTAGGCTCCCAGGCAGAAAATACGGGGCAATACAATTGATGATCACAGAAAAGGGTCTCTCCCAAGGCCCCGGTCCCTGCGTGATCTCAGCCGACCGTGAAAACACGCTTGGGAGGAGAGATCTAGGAACCGCGGGATTTACGCCTTTCTCTACTATAGGTGTGACCTTGAGCAAGTGTCATGATGTCCTGAACCCCAAATTCCCCATCTATACAATGATGATAATAACACTTGCCCTGTCTCCCCCATCGTTTTCTGTGTGTGAGGACCATAGAAGAACGTGTATGTGGAAGTGCTCTGAAAGTTAAAGTGTAGGATTCGCACTATCAGCTGTTAGAACTTGGTAGAAACTAGTAATCAGATCCTCCACACCTGAAAGAGGTCTGCAACCTTGGCTGTACAGGGGAGTCACCTGGAGATCTCTTAGAACTCACACCCAGACTGTACCCCAGCCCAGTGAAATGAAAAACACACACACTTACACATACATACACACACACAAGACACAAATATACAGTCACACACACACACATACACACACATACATACGCACATACATTCACATATACATCCACATACACACCCATATAGACACATATGCAGACACAAACACACAAACACATGCATACAAGCGCATACATCCACACATCCACAAACACACATACACATATACACACACCCCACACATACACACACATGCACACATACACCCCACACTTACACAGACATATATATACACATTCACACATACACTCATACATGAGGTGCTTTGGCTGGAGACAGAGGGGAGAGAAAGGAGGGTTCAGGTCAGGGGAGGCCATGGTAGTGGCAGACTATGGGTTGCTGAAGGTCAGCCTAGGGCACTGGGGCCGTGGTGGAGGAGGCAGGAAGGTCCTGGAGACAACCGTTTCTTAACCGTTTCTGAGCCTGGCCCTGCCTGTCATGGCAAAACCCAGGTATTTAAACATATTCGCGCCTGATCAACCTGTCCCAAGTGTCAGACCACTGAGGACACGGATCCAAGAACTCAACGCCGCCATGCACCGCTTCGGAGGCCCCACCCCGCTCTCATCACACTGCGGTGGACTGCAGGCGGGCCCCCCAGGGTTTGGCTGTCCTCTCTGGCACCCCTTGCTAGCTGCATGGCCCGTCGTGGGCCGAGGGGGCCCACTCACTGGATGCCGAAGGAGATGAGGGACACGCTGACCACCAGCAGGTCCAGGATGTTGAAGTAGTTCCGGCAGAAAGAGCCCTTGTGCAGAAATGCCCCATAAGCCGTCATCTGCAGGGAAGGACGGAGAAACACCAGTGTGAGTGGCCCTAGCCCGAGCCCAGAGACCCCTCACACCACCCCTTCCTCCCACAGCATTCCTTGGGCAAGTCCCAAGCACCATCCATGGGGAACAGGAAGGACAAAGACGGCAATATGGTGCCAAGGAAAGAGTTCTGCTACCATGCACACAATCGCCCAAGAATCTCCCAGCCCAGGACTTCTGGGTGGCTCCTTGCACCTGCCAGGCCACGCCAGGCTCTTTAGTCCTACATTCAAAGCCTTTTCACGTGGGCCCCACCATCCCACTCTAATTTCCCACTGCTCCACATCCCAAGTCCATGGCTTCGGGCCTGCAGGGTCCTTTCCTGACGCTCTCGGGCTGGGAGCACACGTCCCGACTGCCTCTCCGAACGCTTGAGTCCTTAGGCCAGCTGACAGCACCAGGCATCTGCAGGGAGTGGTGGTGGGGGCGGGGGGGCATGCCCAGCAGGGTACCAGCCATCCTGGTTTGCCCAGGTTTGCTTTATCATCAGAAATCCTGTATCCCAGGAAACGCCTCAGTCTGAGGCAAACTAGGCCAGCTGGTGACCCCGGTGCCTGGTGAGAAGTTCCAGTGGTGACTCTGGCAGTTAGCGTACTTCCCCTTCCTGGCCTCAAAGGGTGCTGACGCTTGATGCCAACTATTCTAAACTCAATTCTCCCGTCTTGCTTCTAGACGGCATCTGGAGTTTTTTAAGGGCAAAAACTGTGTGAACAGAGGGGCTACGAGGCTCCGTGGCTAAAAGCACAGGCTCTGAGGCCAGGCGGCCTGGGCTGGAATCCCAGCCCCGTGGTATTTTATTTGTGTGGCCTGGAGCAAGAAACTCAACTTCCCTTAGTGCCTCAGTTTCCTCACTGGAAAACGAGGATACGACCCACCCTACAGGGTTGTAAGCATCAAGCGGGTACTTCTGTGTAAAATACTTAGGACCCACCCTGCACACAGTGAGCCCCATAAAAGGCTGAGCTGTCACTACAGCCTGGATTTGTATTCTGGATGCTTCCTGGATGAGGAAAGTTCTGTTCTCTCATCGTAAAGTGAAGAAACTATCCCCTGGCTTTGTGAAAGCCCTTTGGAAACTTTTTAAAAGAGAACACACAAGATGATGATGACTGTTACAGGACTTGGCCATTATTACCACCCTCTGAGCCTGGTGTAAAGCTGTGCACTGCAGGCGCTCAACAAACCGCCTTTATAGCCTTTCTCATTTTGCCGACTTGCATAAGGGCCTGTGGTTATCCAGGATAAGGGCGGTGACAGGCAGCAGACAGGAAGCATCAGCCAAAGGGAAAAATGTGGAACTGACGGTGGAGAAGGGGAGCAAGGCTCCCTGGTCATCTGGGGCCCAGTTAATCGCTTTGGAATCAGAGCATGCCCAGGGCAGAGTGTCCGCAGAGCCATTCAAAAGCAAACACAGGGGGAAATGGGCAAAAATAGCTCTTGCAACCTAATTCTTTCCATTTATCTCTTGCAGCAGGGGGTCCCACAGGACTCAGGCACCTGTGTTGGGCAATGATTTTTAGAAGTGGGTAGATTATATAAAAGATGCAAGGGAGTATAGTTCCAGAAGGCCCACCATCTGGAAGGCTTGCCTCTCTGCCTCTCAGTGAAGACCTGGGACCCCCCAAGACTGGACTCAGCAGGCTCCCACAGTTCACATTAACTGAACAGCCCTCTGTGCCTGCAGAAAGCCAGTCCTTCCCCAGCCACCTCGCTTTTAGTGTTACGAAGGCACTGGGTCTGATTCCTTTCTGCTCCTGGCTTGGATCTTCCGAGGCTACTGCTGAACTCTGACAGAACCCTCTGCGCTCGGGGGAAAGCCTTCCTCAGAGGGGTGGACTAGTGAGGCTCAGAGTGCCGGCTCTGTCCTCTGGTTTTGGGCTCCTGTTTTGTCTGGGGACCCTCAAATGAGACCAACACTTGAGCAAGTGCATGTGTGTGCATGTGGGGGCGGTGGGAGGATGCACCCAGGGCCAGAGGAAGAGTGGCTGCACGAGAAAGGGCAAACGGACATGGGGAAAACAGAGCATTTACTTGAAAGTCATCTGTGGCATTCAGGACATCAGGAGAAGCCAGGCTCAGGTGCCCCGTGCTAACTGTCCCTCTTTGACCCTGTTTTCCGACTGCCAGCCACCTGGGTCCTGCTTTCCTAATCCCACACCATTACTTGGGAAGCGGCCCTTGCTGGGGAGCTTCTATCCTGAGGAAGGAAAGGAATGGGATGTGGCTCGCTGGCTCTGCCTGGGAGGGTAGGAAAGCTCTCTGTTCAACCATGGGCCATCCCTGCCTCTGCAGGCAGCTCTCCTAGTTAGGAAACCTGTGATTTCTACTCATGGGTCCTGATTCTACCTTCTTCCTCTTCTTTTTTTTTTTGAGATGGAGTCTCGCTGTGTCACCCAGGCTGGAGTGCAGTGGCCGGATCTCAGCTCACTGCAAGCTCCGCCTCCCGGGTTCCCGCATTCTCCTGCCTCAGCCTCCCGAGTAGCTGGGACTACAGGCGCCCGCCACTGCGCCTGGCTAATTTTTTGTATTTTTAGTAGAGACGGGATTTCACCATGTTAGCCAGGATGGTCTCGATCTCCTGACCTCGTGATCCACCCGCCTCGGCCTCCCAAAGTGCTGGGATTACAGGCTTGAGCCACCGCACCTGGCCTCCTTCTTCCTCTTCTATGTGACAGTCCCTTGTATTACTCAGGCCAACTGTTGTGGGCCTACAAGCCTTTCCTTTTTCAGGCCAAACATCTCCAGGCCCTTCCACTGTTCCTTGTGCTAAATGTCCCCCTTGGACAGCCGCGATCATCTGTGCCACAACACGACACTGGGCCTTAGGCCAGGAAGACGACCCAGTGGGAAGGAGGTACAGGGAGGTGTTCCGGCATTGGGGTTTCTATCGAGAAGCATGCTGAGCATAGAAGAGAGTAGAAGAGGGAGGGGATGGAGGGGAGGGAAGGACCTTGCCATGACAATGGTTGCAAAGAGACCTTTCACTTTGGCTTGTATGGCAATCCCGAAGGAGAAATAGCACCATTGAAATCCACAAGGGCAGCTCTGGAGAAGGGCACTGAGAATTGGGCCTCAGAGCTTCTCTTGTCCTAGGAAAGGGTCTGGTGTCTGTGTGCCTCCCTGCATCTGAAGTCCAGGAATCAAAGCAGCTCACCATGGAAAAGAGGTTTTGCTGCAGTGCATCTTAGTGCAGCCACACCACTTTCGGTTCCCTCTCCCGACCTCCAGGAGCCAGAGCCTGGTCAGATCGACTTTCCATGAGCAGAAAAGAAAACTCTGAATCACATACTTGGCTAGCGGGAACCAGGGATGGAAGCTGGGGACACCTGAGTATCCTGGGGACAAGGACACAGGGGAAGGCACACAAAAACTGCCCCAATCAATTTGTATTTGGATGTGACTGAACTGTCTTGTCCATCAACAGGCTGGGCCATGATGAGGGAGTCTCATCAGGGAAGGAAAGGCCTGCAGCTGGCAGTGGCATCAGTTAGGTGTGGACTTCAGCTTGCACTGACCACAGCAAGAGGATGACAAGGGATTCTGGACTCCTTGGGAGGGGGAGTCCCAGGCTAGTCTCGCAGGAAGAAGCTAAAGCTGAAGCATGGACTTCAGAGCCTCAGTCCTTTTGTTTGGGAAGAGGGTAGAATCTACCTCCTTGCTCAGAAAGGAGCACACGTTCCCCGAGGCCATGGAACTCACACCTTGACTCTCAGATGAACTGGCTTGGCCATACATTGGTTTAGAGACTCAGAAATATACCGGAAAAATGGAGGAATACTCTCTCTCCCATCCCAGTGTTGCTCTGCGGTGGGCTCTGCCTGTTCTGAGGGTAGCAATGTTGTAGCAGTTCCCTTAGCAGGACTGAGCTGGGCCAGCAGCAGGCGAGGGCTGGGGGCTAGGGGCTGGGGGCTGGGTGCTCAGGTTCCTTGCAGCACCCGCTCTCACCCCGCTGTACTCAGCTCTCCAGCAGTTCTCCCTCCCCTACGCTCAGGGCAAGGGGCGCTGTGACAAAGCTTTGCAGTAGGTGACTGAGGGATTGGCAGTAGTCTGTAGTTAGCTGCTGAAAGCCCTCAGCTCGGAGACCAGCTCCACGTCTCACAGCAGGCCTGTGATCACTGTTACGTGCCCCCAACCCCAGCTTAGACCCAATGTCTGCTGCAAGTACTGAGGACGGTGCTAAGGATGGGCATCCAAAGAAAGCAGCCGAAGTGATTCTTTCACGCCCCAGGAGGTTTCCCACTTTCAGAGTGTACGGAGCAGGAGGAGGGAAGGAGAGTCCTACGTGGGCTCAGGTAGCAATTAACCAGAGCTGGTGCGTGTGGGCATGTATGTCTGGCGCTGCTGACGGCTGCAGCCCAAACCAGTGAAATGGCAGCCTTCATGTTGGCACAGCCAACACGTGTCCCTTCCAGGGCACGGACTGCTTAGGGGTGGCTGGAGGGAGGGGCTGCAGTGGGGTAGGTTGCTCCTGGCTTCTGAGTCTGGGCAAAATGCATCACACAAAGTGAGGGGCACTCATTTTTCCAATTTCAGGCTTGGGAGTAAAAAAAAGAGAGAGTGAAAGAAACAGAAGAGAGAAAAGAGCCAGCCAGACAGAGCAGAGATACACAAAGCGACAGAGGATGCATTGCCCAGGTTGCATTACCTTAAGGATAATTTCTAATGTAAAGATACTAGTGAAGACATAGTCTGCATTGCCTAGGATCTGAAAAATAAGCATAATTGGATTAGTGGCTCTGAGAGTGAACCCGACACCAACAGGAAGGAGCATGTGTGTTAGCGACAGACAGCGGCAGAGACCTGGTGCTGGCACAAGAGGGACAGGAGGAGCAGAGGGGGATGGGGGCTTTACCTTCAGAGCAATTTCAATGGTGAAAATGGTGGTAAAAACAATATCAAAATAAAACAGAATCTGCAAAACAAAAAGGAACAGGGTGAGGATGGGATGGGGAAGGGAGAAAAGCAGGATGGGAAGAGAGGTCAGTGGATGTTCACCAGAAAAGGGGCCACACTTCAAAATGAGATGCATGGCACTGGAGCCTTTGCACAGGGACACAGATGGAAATGGGGGGCGAGCAGCACGCACACAGCGATCCTGAGGTGGGGCTAGCCTCAGGCAGCACAGCGGCTTCCCTTGAAGCCCCCAGATAAGTAAGGTGAGCTTCCAAGGCTGGCCTCAGCTGGTACTGGATCTGAGCAGCATCTGGTTGGATGCTTTTCCCATTAATCCAATTTACTTACAAACCCAAATCGGACCACTGAGATGCTTGTCAAAAGGACAGAGAATGGGGTTTGTCTTTTTGCAGGGAGATTAAAAATGCTTTGCTCATGTGGGTGGGATTGAGCTGGCGCACTTCCTGTATTGGTAGAAATCTACTCCTGGGTTATATCCTCTGGGGCAAGGGAGGTGCATCCTTCAGGTGAGGGCTGCACAGGCTGACGACCGGCTTTGCAGGACTGCATACTTATTCTGTTTCAGGTGATGGATTGGGGTGGGGCCAACACCTGCTAACCTCACTAAGACAGCCTGGGACCAAGCAGGCTCCAGGAGTGCAGAGTACTTTGGCATGGGTATGGCTTTAGATCAGTGGGCTGTCTTCATGCCCACTTGGTTGGACTTGGCAAAGTTTTGAGGTTTTGAAATATAGCAATTCTTAAACTGGCCTTTAATGTTGTTCAACAGAGCCTGGGGTGGCTCCTCACATTTGGTCTACTCTGCTGAAGGTACCAAGACTCTCTTTTAGGTAAGGTCAGCCTTATCACTGGCACCTATTTGCCAATGCTCCCCTTCTGGTCAGAGTACGCTGGGAGCAAGGGAGGGCATGTCGTCAGTGGCCACATTTTACCAAGTTTGCAGGGAACTAGAGCTTCCTGGGGAACATCCACAGGCAATGGAAGTCCTACCCTTTGCCAGTGATCAAACCAGCCTGAGCATTTGGGTACATGCTCTCTTACTTGTTTGTGCTCCTAGGGTGGCTTTCTACCAAAGCCCTACTCTCTTAATGAAATGTTAGTTGTGGATCTGATTATGACATCGAGAACTGGGCTCCGGATTGAACAATGATGTCAGCAACAGAAGCTGTGGGCCCGGCACAGCCCCAGTGGGAAGGAGGGCAGAGGACACAAGCAATGCATACATGGTTCCTGAAGGAGGTGTGCTGGACCGGGTCCTCAGCAGCCAGGGAAATGCTGCTGAGCAGAATGAAGAAGAGGATCAGGTTGGTGAAGATCGTGTCGTTGACAATGCGGTGGCACTGGAGGCGAAACCTGTATGGGGGGGGGACAGGAGGAGAGACAAGTCAAGGCAGACAAGGGGAAACAGCAGTCGGCTCTTGGGAGCCTGTCTCCTCAGCCCTTCCCAGCAGCTGGCAACAGGTGCTTGTTGGCTTCAAGTGACCTCTTCATTTTGAAGTCTTACTGCTGCTTGGTAATGACAACCCCTCACCCCCATGGTGCAGATATCATCTTTGATATTTTAGAAGGTTACATCTGAGACCTCTGAGAATCTCTGAATTCCCAAATTCTGCTCTGACATTCATAACTGGCTTTTGTTTGGGAGCTTATTTTCCCTATAATTGAAAAGAAATCACTTTATGAGATCTGCTCTATGCTTATGCACAGGGAACAATAGGACTGCCTGGAGCTGGGTATGCTGAGGAGCTGGCCAAGCCGGCTTTCTGTAGGTGATCTGCTCCTGTGTAAGAGCTTTACATGTGCAATTCACTTCCATGCCCCAGCACAATTACCCAATTGAGCTTCTAGGCACTCAGTGATAGTACCAAAAATGCTAGGTTCCTAAATGCGAAAATGTCTTGTACACCATCTCTCTTGACAACAATGTAGGAAGGAAGGGATGAGTGTCATCATCTTCATTTCACAGGTAAGAACACTGAAACCCTAGTAGGAGAAGCTTGCCCAGAAACATAGCCTTAGTGTTGGGGAGTCAGGGCTTCAACCCAGGCCTTCAGACTTCTGCTCCCGGCATTATGGTTGACTAAATGCTCTGAGAAGCCCTCCTGCTGCAGAAGCACCAAACCCTCGAAGGGCCAAGCTCTCTGAGACAATTCTGGTTTATGAGAGTTAGGAGATGGCTGTAAGAATCATCTGCTTCAAACCAACAAGCCCTCACGCCAACCTCCATTGAGCTGAGGCTATGTATGGAGACAGAGCCAGCCAGGAAGGCAGAATTGCTTGAGGATGGAAGCCAATAACAGCAGTGCTGTCAAGAAATTGCAGGTTAAGCCAGTCTTGAGGTGGGGCAGGAAAGCCTGGCAATTTTAGGCCGAGACAACACCTTCAAGGGGCATCTGGAAGAAAGCCTCCCCAGACCTACTTCAGTCCTCAGGACTCTCACAAATGAAGAAGAAGTGTTGGGGTCACAATCAAAGATCATCAGATGCACAAAAGGACAAGCCATTAAGATGGGAAATCTGAAGAAACACCGGATAAGTGATTTAGATTCCAAAGACTGAGGGTATTGGAAATATTAGATATAGACTATAAAACAACTATATTTGAAATATTTAATGAAATAAAGGACTAAATCACAAAGATGAGGAATCAATAGAAACTACTAGATTTAGAGAGATGAATCTGGAAAATCAAGCAACAAATGGAACCAACTAAAACAAAAACATATAATGGTCAAGATAAAAAATTGGTTTAAACAGTAATATAGATTAAGTTGAAAATAGAATTAAGAAACTGGAAGATACAGCTGAAGAAATCTCCCAGAATACAGAAAGACAAGGAGATGAAAGATATGTAAGGCCGTCTAAGAAAGAGGGAGAACAGAATGAAAAAGTCTAACAGATGTCCAATTGGAGTGTCAAAAGGAAGAAATATAGAATTAAAAGGAAGTAACATTTAAACATTATGGCCGTACATTTTCAATAACTAAATAAAAATCTAAATCCATAGGCTTAGGAAGCAGAATGTATTCTAAGCAAGATAAATGGAACGAAATCCACACCTTGACACATGGTAGTAAATCTGTACAACCACAAAGGCAACAGAATATGTTAAAAGCAGCTACAAATAAAGGTTAGGTTACTCACAAAGAACTCATAGTTGGAATGATACCTGGCTTTATAGTGGAATAACACCTTTCTTGTGCTGCAGGACAAAAACTGTCTAAAATGGTGTTCACAGCAAAACTATCTTTCCAGAGCAAGAAGTGAAACCAGTTATAGGTAAGTAGAGGCCAAGTGCATTTGCCATTATGGAACTAAAGGAGCTTCTAAAGAATGTACTTTAGGAGGAAAGAAAATGTTAGCTAAAGGATGGATGGAAATGAATAAAAAAATGGTGAACAAATAAAATGGTAAGGTGTACATATATCCAAACACACACCATCTATATGATAATAAGACTCACTAACTTGTTGGGTTACAAATAAAAGTTGGGCTAAGATACTAATGACAACTCCACGTAAGTAAGGAGCAGATGAGTGAGTTAAAATAGTCTAAGGTCAATCTATTATACAGGAGGAGATTCTTGATCTTGTTTAACATCACATTTTGTTAAGTTAAATAGAATTAGTAAATTATCAAGGGTAATCACCCAAAGAATAGAAATAGAGTATAAACATTTCAAAAAGTGGAGAGAAAAGGCCGGGCGCAGTGGCTCACGCCTGTAATCCCAGCACTCTGGGAGGCCGAGGCGGGCAGATCACGAGGTCAGGAGATCGAGACCATCCTGGCTAACACGGTGAAACCCCGTCTCTACTAAAAATATAAAAAATTAGCCAGGCAAGGTGGCGGCGCCTGTAGTCCCAGCTACTTGGGAGGCTGAGGCAGGAGAATGGCCTGAACCCAGGAGGTGGAGCTTGCAGTGAGCCAAGATTGCGCCACTGCACTCCAGGCTGGGCGGCAGAGCAAGACTCAGTCTCCAAAAAAAAAAAAAAAAACCAAAAAGTGGAGAGAAAAATAAACACAAGCCTTCTGATTCAAAATCCAGGACTGTTTCCTAAATCAGTGTCTGTTTATACAATTTGCAGGGAGCTGGGAGAGTCTCAGGCTCCATCCAGAGGTTCAGGTAAAACACAGGAAACTGCCAGGCTGGTACTAGAGAGAGCAGGAGCCCACCTTCCCCACCATTGCTGCACACCTGTTGTTAGAGCTGAAGATGAAAAACGCGCTGGCTTCTGGCATGGGCACTGCCTTTTCCTTAAGGTGAAGCTCAGAGAGTGGTCGTGGGCGAGGGCCGACAGGCATCTCTGGCTCCTCCTCATCCTCTTCTCCTGTAAGAAGAACAGCACCATTCTAAATAACTCCAGCACTCCCACTTATTTTACCACTTTCAGAGACCTTCCTACTGGCAGACATGATTCTGGCTCTGAAAATGTAGGGTACCAACCAAGACAGACATTCTGCTGTCTCCCTGTGGGTGCTGCTGCAGCTCATCTCTGTTGGAGAAGACGTATCTGGCAGTGCACAATAAGGGGGACCGTAAGTAGGGTGACCAACTTGTCCTGGTTTTAAAACTAAAATTCCCACATCCCAGGAAACCCCCTAGTTCTGGGCAAACTGGGGTGGTTGGTCATTCTAGTTGTAAGGTATGAGAGAAGGCGACCAGGTAGGACAGGGCACTGCCAGGTGTTACTCATCTATCTAGGTTGCAGGTTGGGGAAAGGGTATGGCTTAGTTGGCTTGTGGAATCCCTTGCAAATAACTCCACCCTTGGAAGTTCCAGGAATTAAAAACCAACACTTTCCCAATTTCTGAAACAAAACAAAACAACAACAACAACAAAATCATGTGCTGTCGAGATAACAGGGCAATACTACTGACCACAACAGGCCCTTCATGCAAAGGTTTAGACACTGACACCAATTAAAGAAGCGCCTTTGTTCTCCCAGCCACATTTACTTGCACATTTACTGTGGAAGAAAGTCAGACACCTTATTTCTGCGCTTGCAAGCACAATGCTCAAGGGGGGAAGCACTGCATATCCTGTGCTGGTCAAATGTGTTGAAGATGCTCAGAAGGGGAAAGTAATAACATGGGAGTGAAGAGCAGACTCTCCAGCCAGTTACCTGGATCAGAATCCTGGCTCTGTTTTTCTAGCTGTGGGCATTTTACTGAGTCTCTCTGTGCCTAAGTTTCTCCATCTAAGGTGGAATAATAATAACAGTACATCTATACCTCAGAATGGTGCCAGGCACATAGCAGCCACTATGGGACAGACGCGAAGCCTGTAAATGAATGCTCAACATCTTTCTCAGCCAGATCCTTACCACCTATTATTTCCTAACAAACTGTCCGCTCACATGAAACTATTTTCTGAACACTTCACTACAGTGCATTGAACAGTTTCCCTGTAAACTCATGCCTACCTAGAACTTCGCAATGTGACCTTATTTGGAAATATGGCCTTTGCAGATGTAATTGGTTATGATGAAGTTATTCTGGGCTAGGATGGGCCCTAAATCTAACGACTGTTCTCCTCATAAAGACAGGCACAGAGACACAAAAACACACTTAGGGAAGAAGGCCATGTGAAGACAGAGGCAGAGACTGGAGGGATGCATCTACAAGCCAAGGACTACCGGCAACCACAAGAAGTTAGGAGAGGTAAGTGAGGATTATTCCCAAGAGCCTTTCAGAAGGTGCTTGACCCTGCAGACCCCTTGATTTTGGACTTCCAGCCTCTAGAACCATAAAAGGATACATTCTGCTGTTTAAGCTGCCCAGCGTGCGGTCACTGGTTATGGCAGCCCTAGTGAGCTGACAAGTTCACTGTGTGCTCCGCCCTCCCTTACGCTCTCTCTCTCTGTTTGAGCTGCTCTTCATCTCCCTCTCTGCAGAGCACACAAGGACCCCCAATCCAGATAGCATCCTCCATCCAGCTTTCCTCAGTACTCGTGCTCCAGGGAATGACCTTTCCACGAATCCTACTAGAACCTCTGCCTCCAGTGCCTTGATGACTGATTTTAAATGTCTGTCCTTTCTCTCTGTGTGCTAAAAACCCTGGAAAGAAAAGCTGTGCCTGGCACTAGAAGCCCTTATTTCTTGACGATGATTGAACTTCCACACCCTTCAGAAGGAAGGGGACTCTGTATAAGACGAAGGTGAAGGGGATACTAGTCTGGCTGGAGAAAGACAGTTATGGGACGCTTGTCTCATGGATGCAGCCGGGCCTCTGCATGTTCTCCCTCTTCTGGTTCAAACAAAGCCAGGTACTGCAAAGAAAAAATGCCTGGCACATAAAGTAATTCTTTATCAAGCAAAAAGCATTCAAGCATTTAGGGACCCAGGGCTTTTGTGGAGGACCAGTACCATACAGGCATCAATCAGATTCTTTCCCTAGGGTAATTAGAGCTGACCAGCAAGACAATTGATATTTTTTCAGCAGAAGAGAGGTCCAAGATGAAAAACTGTCTACAGGCCGAGAGTTGGAGTTCTTGTGACACCCTACCCTTGGTATGTAACAGAAAAGTCTTCTAATTAAAGTCGAATAAGTAAAACCAGAATTGGCCTAAATCACGATATTTCAAGTGAAATTTAACTGAGAAGGATCTTAAATTCCTGCCTAGGTGTTTGTATTCTTTTCAGTTTTGCTTGGAATGACCCAACACTTTCTTCTTCATGGTAATTTGATAACAGGTAATTCTGTGCTTATTGTAATCATTTGTGTTTACAGCAACCCATATTTACTATAGCTTTGTGCCATTCCAAGCTCCTAATGGAAAATGGTGCAGGCTCTTCCATCTGTACGAGCTCCCTCCCTATTTATGAAGCTCCATGCTGAGCTCCACTCCTGGGGAGAAGCCAGTTAGCTGGTCCATTCAGTCACAGAGCAGCTGAACGCCCGGCACAGTGCTTAAGGGGAAACGATTTCTGAAGGACAAACTCCGATTTGTAAAGGAACACAACTTCAGCAGCATGTGATGCTTAGCAGGTATTATGGATACCGAGGGAGGCTGACAGATCAGGAAAAGTCAGGCAAAGCTCATTTTGGTGTTGGCAACTGAACCACCTAGTCTTCTACTCCCAAATGCCAGTGGAATACATTAGGGATCTTTCTTTTCTCATTTTTGTTCTCGGAGGTTTGGGAAAAGCATGGGAAGTGAGGCGCTGCTGCACTCTGGAGTTGCTGCTGCATTTTGGACGGCAGGTCAGAGGATTCCAAAGTAAAACCAGGGTAGCACTCGAAGCTCCACCCTTGGTCCTTGGCAACCCTTGCCCCTCTCCATTTGGCGCTCATCCTCACTTCTGTGATTTCGCTCTTGGCCACATAAAGTAAAGACATTTGTAAGATCTAGTGCCTACGGAGTATTGAGCCCAAGGCAGAGAACACAAAGCCATGGTTCTTGTCCTCAGGGAGCTTAGTTTCTAGCAGGGCACAAGAGTCTGCTACCAGCTGAAGGGAGTGCCTGGTTGGTAAGGGCCAGACACCCAGAGCAATGCCTTGGGGCACAGGGAGCACAGGTGGTGGATATAGTTTCTGCATTGGGGACCTTCTCTTCACTGGCTCAATTACAAAACCTCAGAGTCACCCTACGTTCCTCTTTGTCTCTCTCCAACATCTAAGCTATGAGTGAATCCAGCTAGTTCTACCTGCAAAATGTACCCCAAGTCTGACCACTTCTCTGCATCTCCAGCACCAACCCCTGCCCAAGCTGCCATCCTCTCTGCCTGGATACTGTGCAAGTATCCTCCCTGGCCCAGTTCTGCTCTCGACCACCACTGCTCTTTATCCACACGGCACCCAGAGGGAATCTCTGACAGGGTGTATCAGACATCAGGTCAGGGCCTCTTCTGCTCAGACGTTCTGGCAGCCCTCCAGGGCACTGGATCAGACCCAGTCTCCCGTGTGGCCCTGCACCTTCTGCCCTGCCCTCCTGCCCTGCCCCAGCCTCCTGCCTCAGGGCGCTATCCCTTGGCTCTCTCTGCTTCAGGCACACTGGCCCTCTTTGGAGTCCCCACAGCCAGTGCATCCCCCGTAAGAGATTCTGCACGCAGGCTCTCCACCTAGAGAGCTCTTCGCTCTGATTCCGTGTCTAGTTCCTTTGAATCATTCAGGCTCCAGTCAAATGCTGTGTCCTCAGAGAAGCCTTTGCTGACCACACAGTCAAAGCAGCCTGACTCCTGAGTATCCCCTAACACAATCCTTGATTTTACTATGTTCACATCATGTGATGTCACCTTTTTGGTTGGTTTGCCTGCTGCCTGTCTCCCCACTGATATGTCAGCTCCAGGAGGCTGGGGGTCTTCCCTGTTTGCCCACCACAGGGACCCCCATGTCCCTGGTACCTAGCACAGGGCCTGGCACACAAGTAAGTGCTTCATGAGTAGTTCATGAATATCTACAAGGTTCCTCCCAACTCTCAGCATCTCTGATGATTGTACGATGGTGAAAAAACTCCTTCAGCCTCTCCAACACCCCGATTCAAAGCTCAGTCAAGACCACCCTTCTGCATGAAGCCCCCAGACTCCACGACCTCATGGCTCTCCTTGACCTTGAACCCCTTGCAACAATGAAAGGCTCCCCAGCACAGGCGCTGCTGACTACTCAGTGTCTGGTGGCACTCCTTTTTCAAATGTGTACCTGTTAACTTTAAGTCCTTAGTGGTTCTTGCAAACATCTACACGCTCACTCGAATAAATTAATAAATTAAACAAAAGTAGAATTAGCTTCCACTCATCTGGGCACAATGATTTTCTTTCCAGTGAGTTGGGGTTTTTCTCTATAATTAGGGTATACCGATCTGGGAGGCTGAAACCGGCTGGCGAGCTTTTCAGATGAAACAGAGAGGGAAGGATTCTAGGGCTATGGCTGGCCTCGATGGCCCCTTGTTGAATTAGAAACAAGCCCCTCCTCTGAGTATTCATGGTCATGTGAGGGCAACTGAAGCTGCAGCCAGCAGAGTGCACTCTGGAGTCCAGCTCCCACTTGGCCATTCTGACATATCGCTTTGGGTGCAATCTGGACAGCCCAGGAGGGAGGGAGAGGGCAGGGGGTGAGCCTAGGAGACAGGGCAAGAGAGAGACGGGGAGGCAGCAGAAGAGCATGGCAGTGTGCTCCCTGGCACTGGCCCTTTCTCCCTAGTGGCCCGGCTGAAGGCAGAGCAGGAGGAACGCTCACCAGTGTTGCCTGCTAAGGGGTACCTGCACGAAACAGGCATGGCAGGGGCCAGCGGCCTGGAAGGGGCAGCGGTTGGGAGCACAATGGTAGATCAGGCTCTTCACCATTCATGGTTCGGGAGAAGAGAAACAGGAGGGAACCGGAGATTGGCCAGAACGGAGACAACAGGCCACATGATCTTCGGAGGAGTCTCTGGAAACTTCTGCTGCACCTGGCACTAAAGGATCCAGGAGCTGACTGGGCAGGCAGGGAAGGCAGGAAATGGGAAGGCGGGAGGAGCCGGGAAGGACAGGCTGACTTAGCCTTCAGGGGCAGGGCGATGTGTGGGGCCACCAGCTTTAAGAGCATACTGCCCTTTGGACCTCCTGGATAAGGACCTGGAGACGGGGATCGTGTACAAACGGGCATGCTTGGGGCTGGCTTCAAAGGCCAGAGTGGTGGCTGGTGTGTGTGGCGGGGCAGTCAGGGTATGGACCAGAGGTTTCAACACAAAAGTAAAGAGACACATGTAACCAACAGAAATGACAGGGAGCGGGACACACGCTCAAAAATCTCAAGAATCCTGAGGCCTCAGCGGAGGGGAGGAAGAGCTTTTCAGCTGGAAAGCGTAAGCATCCCCCGGTCCTCAGAGCCACTGCGTAGCAACGTTAGAGGCATTTCTGGGACGGCGGACATGGTGACAAAATCCTTATTAGCTTTTTTTTTTTTTTTTTAACATTCATCTCTTTGATTTCATTAGAGCAACAAAGAAGAGAAACGCCAAGAGTACAGTATTTAGAATAATAGAATTTGAGATTTTTGTTGAAGATGCAAGAGGTGTTATCTGCCGTACAGGCCTGGCTGTAGCTGGGTGCGTGTGTGAAAAAGACCCTCATACCAGATCTGCCTTGTGGTGTATGCAGGGAGGCCCATCCTGGAGGCTGGCCCCATGGGAGGGCTCTTCTCAGGGCCCTAAGGAATTTGTTTTATTACTGTCTTTCATTTTAAACCTTAAAGATTTACACAAGAGTAGAATCTTGTATACTAAACCTCATATATATAACCAGCTTCAACAACTTTGGACATTTTGCTGATCTTGTTCCATTTATCTTCTCTGTCCCATTTTTTTGTTGTTGGAATATTTTAAAAGCAAAGCAACTCGTAAACATTTTAGACTCTGGCTATAAACACGGCAGCAGTTTAAAAACAGAACTACAAAATATTATACCAACAAGATTAACAAAACTACTTTAAATCATTTAGTTCCAAGTCCATATTCAATTTCCCCCAATTATCTCTAAAATGTCATTTTAAAGTGTATTTGTTGCTTCAGGATCAAGACAAGATCCTCCCATTGCATTTGTTCAATAATTCTAGTACGTCGTTGAAATTCCCTAACAGTTTCACCCTGGAACGGTTTTTAAGAACTTCAAAGGCTTAATGCCCTGCACATGAAAACGCCCTTCCTGTTCTTTTTATCCAAGCTCCAGGAAACCACATCCTATTCCCTTGCAGGAGGAGGGGAGTGAGGATGGTGTGACCACAGAGTCTGGTTCCCAAGGACAACAGAAGATGCCCGTGAGTGTTCTAAGCAGAGAACCAGCAGAGGGAAAGCAAAAAGGGAAACCGAGCTTTGCTCATAAATGTAGGAGGTTCTCAGCCACCTAACTTGGTGAACAACCCAAATACAGCCTAACCTACAGGAACAAGGAAATGTCAGTAGAATCAACAGTCCCTTGATACACGTTATTGACTTCAAGCTTGAAACTGGCGATGATATCTGCAATTCTAGGTCAGAGGAAGGTAAGCCAAGGCCTTGTACAGGGCATGGGATTTCAGGAAGCTGGGAAGTGAAGCCTGGAGGGAAGACCACTGACCTCTGACATTAAAGCCCTTGAGAAGCAGACTGCCTGCCAATTTATGTATCAGATAGAAGCACAAGAAGATGGAGTCAGTAAGAGCGCCTTTTATAATGAGACCTGAAATCATTTTCTAAAGCAACAAGTGGGACATCTGTGGTGGCAGCTGTCCCTGCGCTTGGCACTGCCTCCTGAGTAGGGGCAAGGCAGATTTGGGATTTACTATTAATATTAAGTGAGCATAATGTTGCAACATATGCCACACTAATACATTATATAAATTAATAATGATTTTACAACATGTAATGTAACAAAAATTTAAATGTACACAGAATCCAGCTTGGAAAGGACACAAAAGCACTGCTCAAATGTGATCGCATTATGAGGAAACCAGAAACAAAGCTGTCTCCCAGATGCTGACTGATGATGCTTAAATATAGAGATGGAAGACACTCAGCAGTGCAAGGTACTTATGGAGGGACACTGGAACCATGGTCCCTAATACACGGCCACTCCCACGTGGCTTTAGAATTTAGATCTCTGCCCCCAATCTCCCAATCCCAGGTTAGGCAGTGGGACTGGTACCTGTAGTTTCTGGGTTGGGGTAGGGGCTCTTATCCTCATTTTCATTAGGCTGGAGGTCATCCATGTTGATCTAGACAGTCACAGGGGAGAAGGAGGAAGAATTCAGTTAGATATGTCCACAAGTTAAGAGGCTTGCAGTAGCCTTGAAATTGCATTTTAGTCAGTGACTTAGCTCGAAAATAGGTCCTTGTCACTTTGCATATCCCCTTCAAGACATCAGCAGATGGCTGGGATCCAGCCAATCTGCCTTCTCTTCCTCCTCCCAGCTCTCCTGTTCATCCCCACTGGCTTTCTTTCCACTGGGTGTCTTTCTTTCTCTCCTCTTCTCCACGGGGTCTGGCTGGGGAAGGCCATGGCCCTCCCTCCCCAGCACCAGCCTCACAGCTCCAGGAAGGAGACAGCTCCTCACCTTGGTGGTGGGTGGAGACTCTCCGTCAGCCGTGATGGATTTCAGCTCAATCTTCTCCTCCTTGGATTCCTCCACTGCCGGCTTCTCTACCATCTCTTGTTTCTTCTCTGGGCTGGCAGTCCTGGCCAGTCAGCAGCAGAAAAAATAAATGGCTGTTTACTGGAGTGATAGGGAACAGTGTAGGAGGGAACTGCCCTGTGGCCTTTTGGGGCCAGTGGGGGCTCCCTGGGTCTGAATCCATCTTCCTTTCTCCAGGGCACTTCTCGTGTGCAGATCGGTCACAAGCGCTATGGGGCTGAGCTACACCTGCTCTGCCTGACATGCAATTGGCCTCTTGCAGCTTCAGAGACGCCTGGGTCGCCAAAGCAGAAAAGGATGGTGGATCTTCTCTAGGACTGGCTCCTGGAGGAGCTCTGCTCAGTGCCTGACAGCCGTGTGGCCTGGAACTGGCCCGTCTAGACAATGATAGGAGACAACTATAGGGCCCCATCTTGCCTTCCTAACACTGGAGATGAATTATAAAGTAGCGAGGAGGACTCCCTCTGTAAGCTGGAGTTGGGTTTCCCAACTGAGTGGCTGCCTTTCTCTCTCCCCACCCTACACTCCCGCCACCTATCACAGCTTCTCAAAAGATAATCCCAACAGGTGGAGAATATGACACCATTGTAGAGACTATTATAATTCACCATGGTCCCTACTACAGCAAGGCTTAGGAATTAGGAGAAAGGCCCAACTTAGGAAGCCCCAAACGCAGAGTCCTCCTAGGAGGGACAGCCAACACAGACTGGCAGTCAAGCCTCTCTCTGCCACCAGTGGGATGGCAGTCCAGAATGGGAGTCCTGGAGCCCCGGGCCTGGGCAAGCTTCAAGGGTTACCTGGCCAGCTTCTTTCTCTCCTTCTCCTCTTCCTCCTCCTTTTGGGCAGATGTGAGGCTCTCGGCGTCAGCCAGGTTGTCCACAGCAATGGCCAAGAACACATTCAGTAGGATATCTGTTTGTGTCCATTCTTAAAGAAAATGACCTTGGCTTGGGGTTTTGGTGGGCACAGGGGGCGGGGGGGTGTAGGACGTGCAAGGCAGAGCTCCTCAGCAGAGATAGCTTGACGGTGAATCACTTTGAGGGAGTCGGACCCCAATAGTGCTACTCCCCTGCCCTTCCTCCCCATCACCCTCCTAGCTACCTGGAGCTATCTAGAGGGATAAGAACAGGCTAGCCTGCACACTGGAGCGGGTGGGAGTGAGGCAGCAAGTCCTGCCTTGCACTTTAATTGCTGGGTTTCATGATTGGTTTCCCCGCTGAGATGACTGGCTGTAATTGACATTATAAACTGCATTGTCTCCAGCAGGATGCAGAATGCTCTTAAGAGAGGTTTATTATAACTAGGCACTGAGGGGGTGGCTTGGCATCTCTGCCAACTCTTAATGTGAGCCTGCACACACAAAGACCCTTGGAGGGTCCAGCTGGAGCCAGCCAAGGCTTGGGAGTTCCCAGTGGAGACAGTTCTTTGCCCTTTCTCCCCACCCCACTCCACCAACAGAAACGCTGTGGGTCAGAGAAGTGCAGAATCAAAGACAGCATAGCTGGAAGGGGGCTGTCAGTTTGTGAAGTCTGACCCCCAGCCCCGGGCACCCAGACATTCAGATCATTTCACACACAGGGAAGCTGCAACCCAGGCAGGGGAAGAGGGGCTTGTCCAGGGAGGCGTCTGAATGTGGTAGGGGCTTGGCATGCATGATCCCATTAAAACTCCCAGTGACCCTTTACGTAGTAGGTTCTATGATTCCATTGCCACATTTTACAGGCACTGAGGTAGAGGAGAGGTCACCCAGCTGGGAAAAGAGGCAACCTTGTCTGCAGGCTTCCATGACTGTGTTTTCTGCACTGCCTTAACTGGGACTTGGCCCAGTGCTGTTCCCATGTTACCCCTGACTCTGGACGTGACTCTCTCAGGGTTGTGAGCTGGGGAAGAGAAGCAGCACCTGTGGTTTGCGACCCTGGACACCCGCCCGAGCCAGGATCAGGAAGGAGCTTTTAGGGCTGTGTGAAATCTGCGCAGCTCTGCCTGCGACTCCAGTCCTGGAGAGCAGCATCAGAGGGAGGGGTGCTGAGCAAAAAGCAGGAGGAGAGCTGAAGGTCACCTGAAGGACAACGGCTCACACCTCCCTCACGGAGCGTCCCGCCTCCGAGCGGACGCAGCGGCCCCAGGGCACCCGGCCCGCTGTCCCTACCGCGGCCTGTGTGGGTGGCTGCGCACCGCACGCCGCAACGCCAGGGGGCGCCGCTCACCTACACGACGCCGAGCGCACGCCCGGAGCGCGGCGCCGCTGCCGCCCCGGAGGGTTCGGGAAGGCGAACCTCACCTATGCCAAAGCTGCAGGTTTCCACCCAGACCCACCTCCGCCGCCACGGGGTTGTAGGCTGGGTGGTGTGAGCCCGAGCAGGACCGCCCAGACCTGCGGGGCGTGCCCGTTTGGCACTGGGCTGCAGGCTGGGGGCTGGGGGCCGCAGGGGTGGGGGGCAGCAGCAAAGGATACAGTTTCCACAGATGAAGAGGATGATGAAGTAAATACAGACTAACATCCCTGGAAAAGAGGGGCCGCCATAAGCCATGATCCCATCATACATCACCGAATTCCAGTCCTCCCCGGTCAGGATCTGAATGACACATTCCCACCAATAAGGGACACAGCGTTAGACCAACAGCAAACCCAAAACCACCCTGCCCTGCCCCACTACGTCAATAGAATTGTCCAAAACTTCCTTTCACTCCTTGCCCTCCTGCTGGCCCCCCATCCTCCTCCCCAGGGGCTCTGAGCTATTGAACTGTCCTTAGACAAAAGGCCTGGCCACTGGCATAATAGTATTTGAAGGGTGACTAGAAGGGCTTTTTGGCCCAAAGATCTCTGACTTTCTCCACACATGCTTGAGCTGACCATCAGCTATTCCTGGGGGTAAGGCATCAGGGCCCTTTTGCAGTATTGTGTTTGCTGAGACAGCCACATGCTACACCAGCTTTCCCCAAACATTCGTCACTTTAAGATTTTCATAGCATCTACATGTGATTCATTTTTACCTCAGTCTACTTTTAAAGTTAAATAGATGCCACTCTGAGTTAGCCCTAAGCCAAAATATCTATGAAATCACAAATTTGATGGGGCCAGTAATATTTTTTTCCAGGGACAAGCATGGTGGGTAGGAAAGCCAGGGTTTCGTCACCCTCTCCCCCCCAATAAGAGCAGTCTGCTCTTCTTTGTTTATGTTTTGGGCTTTCATGGAGAATTTGTGTAAAGGATTCCATGGATAAGAAGGCTTTCTTTTTTTTTCTTTTGAGACAGAGTCTTGCCCTGTCACCTAGGCTAGAGCGTGCAGTGGTGGCGGGATCTCAGCTCACTGCAACCTCCGCCTCCTGGGTTCAAGAGATTCTCCTGAGAGGCATTTTTAAACCACTTAGATTGTTTCCCCTAATGGTCCACCCACTAGTGGAATTCCACGGCAGATGGGGACAGGGGAAACTACAGAAAAAACTCAAGACTCTCCCAGGCGTGGGCTCTCCAGGGCTGATCTAGGCTGGCTGTGGCTGCCTGGTGAAAGGGTGCAGCTTTCCACACTCCCCCCGCCACCCGCCACTCAACCACCCCGAGTCGGAATCGCAGCAGAGAAGAGTCCGTACCTGAAACACAGTGAGGAGGGACTGGGGGAAGTTATCAAATGTGCTCCTCCGGGTCTGCATCTCATCAAAGTTGAACTTTCCTCCAAAGAGCTGCATCCCCAGGAGGGAGAAGATGATGATGAAGAGGAAGAGGAGAAGGAGCAGGGAGGCGATGGAGCGCACAGAGTTCAGCAAGGATGCCACCAGGTTGCTCAAGGAGTTCCAGTACCTGAGAGCCAACAAGAGGGAGGTCAGCACCCTGCCCCTTGCTGTCCTCCCCATTGTGCTTCATTCTCACAACTGCCCACTGCAGGTTCTCAGAGGAGCTGCCACTCTATGCTCTTTTTTTTTTCCCCTGTCTGGGGGGAGGGGTGTTGGTGGTGGTGTGAGTTGCCAACGTGGAAGGAGTTAATTCGAGGTACCAGGATGACTAATCTGTTGGGGAACAGAGGGGGGCAGTGGTCAGAAGCCCGTGACCTAGCTCTGCCGGCTACCTGCTGCATGCGCCT
Source organism: Piliocolobus tephrosceles (assembly GCF_002776525.5). Classification (NCBI taxonomy): domain Eukaryota; kingdom Metazoa; phylum Chordata; class Mammalia; order Primates; family Cercopithecidae; genus Piliocolobus; species Piliocolobus tephrosceles. The sequence continues at coordinate 2,929,788 of NC_045443.1, read as the reverse complement.
CTGGACAAGACATTTCACTTCCCTGCCTTCCGCATCCCCATCTGAAAAAATGGAGACAGCTGTAGCCCTTGCTTCATTAGGCTGTTGGCAGAATTGTGTGACACGATTCGCCTTTCCCCAAAGAGCCCCCTGGAGAGTGCTTGGCACACAGTTGATAAAGGTTGGTAATTATTGTTGTCGCTGTTGGTCTCTAAACAGAAAAAAAGCTTTATTTTATTATTTTTATTTTTATTTTTTCCCCATGAATGCCTCTCTGAGCTCAGCCTAGGCAGCAGCTTTCTAGCAGAGGCAGGAATTAGGTCACCCAAGGGAAAGAGAGAGTTCATGGCTTGGTGAAGTTTCCCAAGTTGACCGCGTCCTAAGAATTGTTTTTTCAAGGGCCTTTGCTCTTGAGATTCTGATTCATTAGCTGTAGTTTGGGGCCCAGATATCTTTGTTTTTAACAAGCATCCTACAGGATTCTGATCAGCAGGTGAGTTTGGGAAATCCTAGATTGTAGCAACCCTGTCACACCCACCGGGGCAGCTCAAAGCACGAGTCCTCTGAGTGGGCAGGAGCTCGGTCCTGAGTGGACATGGGCTTTCAGTGGGATCCCTGGGGAGGAGGTCCCCACTCCTTACAGTCCTGGGGCCTCTCCCCACTATAAATACAGAGATCCTGGGAAAATCCCTTTCTCATGAAAAAGTGGGAGGGGGAACCTACTAATGCCTGCCGGATGCTGGGTGGGTGCCTGGGTGAGGGTCCGCTCAGGATCAGGAAGTGCACCGCAGCAAAAGGACATGGCCCCGAAGGGAGCAAGGGCAAGAACAGGACAATCTCATTTCCCTCCGGCCCCCTCTGGCCGACGTGCTTCCTAGGTCACTACCTTGAGAGATTCCCAGCTCATCACCAATCCAGACAGTGGATTGCTTTTGCTGCTTTTGTGAGTGACATGCAAGCCACTCCCACTGCAGCCATAGCCTGGGCTCACCTCTGCAGAGAATGGTTCCATACCACGGGACAGAAGCAGAGGGGTCATAGTTTGGATGGCAACATGAACTTTTCACCAACCTGCAGCCTCGAGGGCACTTTTGGCCTCCACAAATCCAGCTTTTCCTCACTTCTATTCTGCCTGCCAGCCATACCCCCTCTGTTGCAGAATATTAACATATGTTTATTTGTATCTGTTCTATACAGTCTTGTCTCACCAAAATAGGCTCTAAATTTTAGACGGCAGAAGATCGCAGGGTTTTTTCCCCCTCCATCTTCCCCATCTCTGTCCTTAATAGCCCCTGTAGGCTAGAGGCTATAGTGATCTGCTTAAAGAAAAAAAGTAAGAGAACCTCTCTAGGGGTAGAACACCCTCCCCTCTTACAGCTAAAGCAGTTTTCCCAAGCCTGACTGGTGATCAACACCAGTAGAGGTGGCTGGGCACGGCGGTGGCTCATGCCTGTAACCCCCTTTGGGAGGATTGTCACTTTAGGAGGTCAAGGCAGGAGGACTGCTTCAGGCCAGGAGTTCGAGACCAGCTTGGGCAGCACCGTGAGACCTCATCTTTAAAAAATTTAAAGAATTAGCTGAGTGTGGTAGCGCATGCCTGTAGTCCCGCCTACTGGGGAGACTGAGATGGGAGGATTGCTTGAGCCCAGGAGTTCGAGGCTGCAGTGAGCTATGATTGCACCACTGCCCTTCGTCCTGGGTGACAGAGTGAGACCCTGTCCTAAAATATTAATTAATTAATTAATAATAATAGAATAACAACAACAAAAATACCAGTGGGGTGTGTTAGCATTTCCTAAATCCTGATTCCCAGGTCCCTCCCTTGCACTGTGAAACTCTAAGCTCTGACTCTGGGGCTGGGGTAATCCTCACGCAGCCAGTTCAACACGTGCCAATACCCTGGGAGTTGGGAACCAGCAACTTTAAGCATATTTATAACAAGAATTTCCAGCTGTATCCGAGGGAAGAGTGTGTGCATGTGTGCTGAAGTCACAAATCCTCTAGAGATCCTCTGTGTGCTCAACCGTCATGGAAGATTCTGGAAAACCCTTAATGGCCATGGAAGGTTGAAGCCTTCATTTTCATGAAGTAAAGAGGCATGTGGGAAATAACTCCAACTGGGATTATACCTGAGACTCAGGTATGTCTGACAGCCATGGGGACCAACGGGAGCCTGACAAACAGGTCATGGCTGCGGAGGGAGAGGGCCAGGTGCCGTCAGCAAGAAAGTCTGGGGGAGGCCCCAGATGAAGGGCAGAGAGGGATGGTGAGGTGTGGGGCGGGGCCCTCCTGACCTGGGAGCCCCTTGGAATGCCTGGGACTCCAGGGAGGAGGCGGCTGTGGGCCAAGAACAGATCCAGTCTCTAAGAGGGGAGAATGCTCCTGGAAAGGCGGAGATGGAGCATGGAAACTGGCAGGGATCTCCCAGAGCGACGGCCAAAGGCAAGGATGCGCGTGTGGACACAGAGCTGGGTCTGGAGGAGCACCCTCCGCCCACTCTCCCTGCCGCCCCTGCCTCCCTCAGCCCCTGGGGTGTCTGGGAAAGTCTGAGCTACACAACACCGGGGTCCGTGCTCTGACGGAGCTCCTGCTTCCCACCCATCACCTCCCCCGTCTCCAGGAAACGAGAACCATAGCTTTTGCCTCAAAGCAAAGTCCTTGGAGTCATCTTCCTGACTCTCTCACACTCTGCATCAGCAAATCCTTCTGCGCCATCTTCAAAATGAGTCCTGACTTTGGCCACTTCCCGCCGCCTCCTCATCCTCACTGCCTGGACCCCCGCTCCGGGCAGCTGCTCTCCAGGCTGCAGCAGCAGCGGGTATTGCTATGAGGTAAGGCCCACGAAGCCTCAGTCTTGCATCAGTCACTTCCCCTTCTCCTCTGGGTCAAAACCAGAGTCCTCCCAAAGGCCTGGGAGATTCTGGCCCCAGAGCCTCAGCGACCAGCCAGCTGCACTCCCCTCCCTCGGGCTCCCTCACCCTTTCTCCAGCTCCCACACACGCTCCTGCCTGGCCAAGGCCAAGGCCCTGGCCCTGCTGCTGTCCGTCTGCAGGTTCTTCAGCAGACGTCAGTGGGGCTCACCCCTTCAGCTCCTTCAGACCTCACATCTCCCCTGGCCACCGCTCTATCCCTTATTACTCTCGAAGAATAATTACTTCTTTGCTTATTGTCTATTTGCCCTCGCCAGAATGTGAGGCCACGGGAGAGGGAACCCATCTGTTATATTTATATCCTTAGAGCTTAGAACAGTGCCTGGCCCAAAGTAGGTGATGAGCAAACATTTTGTTCAGTGAATGAATGAAGCTTACTGTTCGTATAACACATTGGTACTTCCTGGAGGGAAAGGCAAGAGGCCATGGAGTTGCATGGGTGCTTCTGTGCATGTGCGTTTGTGTGCGTGTGCACTTAAGTTGAACACACTTTGCCAGTGAGAAGTGGCTGCCTGCCCCTGCTCGCATAGCCTTCCTATTCCCATAGCTTCCTCACATCCGTGGGGAGGGATTTTCTGAGATTCCTGACGGTTCCATTGCCAGACCATGCATCAGACTAATACGCATCAATGTATCCTACAGAACACAGAGTTTTTGTGGCTTGAGCAACCCTTGGGGTAGGATTTCCAGATCGCTGTGAAGGTGTGTCACCTCTGGGGAAGAACTCGCATTCTCAAATTCACTGGTCCCAGTTTTGAGGGCGTAGGTCAGTCTCTGTTTAAAAGATGAATTGGCACCAGCCTACTGTCTACATGAAAAACACCTGGGGCGAAAGACACGTCCTGAGGACCAGTAACATAGTGAAAACGTGGCTCAGACAGACAGACAGACAGACAGACAGAGATATGGTTGTTTCTGCTGTTTGTCTTCAGCCTACTGTTGCTTCCCATTCAACAGGGAGAAAGATGGGGTTGGGCCTGAGGCAGGCCTGCCACCTGTCCTTTCCTTTCCTTTGCAGCAGGATAAAGCGGGCAGGTTGCTGCCCGGGGCCTGGCATCATGAGGGGTGCTCAGCCTGCTGGGCAGAAGGCTTCCATTCCTAATGTGCAAATTATCGGGGATGTGTTACGTGCTCATCTAGACGATGAGACAAAGGAATTGCTGAAATGACGATGTGGCAAAGAATGCTGATAGGGTTCAGAGGAGATGGGCTGAATTCTGGAGCCTGGCAGGTCTTGGCTGGTAGCAGGTTGAGGGTGGGGGCTCACTATCACTGACACGGATGAGATTTGGAGGTGTCCAGGAGGCAGCCTTTGAGGTGGGTAGGGTGACGTGAAACACCACTTAAATAAAGCAGCTGGCGGTCCTGCAGGTCCTCACACTCCCTCCTCTTAATGTGGTCTGATGGTTCGCACAGCTATGGCCTGAAGATTGGATGATGGCCTTCTATCCTAGAATCACCCTCTTTTTTTAGGAAGATTCACTGGTGGCAAACCAGAGGGGTTAATGGCACACTCACAATCAACTGAAGCTTTTTTCCTCATTGGTCAAAAATATGAAATACACACGCTCACACGCCAAAAAGGCAAGAGCTTTGGAGAGAAGCAAGCAGGAGCAGAGCAAAGCACTTCATGTCTGTTGGTCACAGACCTCATGGAGAAGTGGAAAAATGAAGCACTGTCTCGTCAGAGTAGTGCACACACATGCCGCACACACATGCCCACAGATGCACAAGCTCACGTTCAGTGCTGTGGGCTCTACAGCACCCGGGTGCAGGTGTCCAGCTCTAGATCACCCCCCAGACACTCCACCTGCGTCGCCATCCTTGGCATCAACTTTCCCTTCCCATTCTCTGGCTGCTGGAATCATTCTCTCCAAACTGTGCGTCCTCACTCACCCCATCCCCCATCTGACCCGCTCGGCTCAGTTTTATCCTTAAAGTACGGCACATCTGAGGGCTTTTCATCACGTCAAGTTCTCTGCCACCTAAATTCTCTCCATCCTGCTACCTTCCTACTCCCAGCCTCCCTTTAAGCCCTCTCACTTGCTGACCGCCATGTCACTTCTGCTACCTCTTCCCTCTGCCTCTCCTGATTTAAGTTACCACCATCTGTTCAGAAACCCTTTTATCTCCATTTGTTTCCCCTTCTCTAGGTCTGTCTCTGGGTTTGGGGCTCTGTAGAATTCTTCCTCCTCTTCCATAATATAAAGAGACCTGAGCCTTCCTTGAACTGGAACTTTCATCTTGTGAACCTTTGGCTTCAAAGAGCTCAGGGCCAGGTCCTTTACCTTTATTCTAGGTACAGAGCAGAGCATGGAGCTTGCCATAAATAAGAGATCTTCAAAATAACAGTAGCCACCACTTTCGGATGCTCTGCAAATGTTCCACCCTATTCTATTCTCTCTGTGTTCCAGAGAAGGTCATAACTGAGTTTGATACCTGCCCAAAATGCTCTCATCCTGAAGGCTAAAAAAAATTCTTAGTTTTGGTGGCAAGTGATGTATTGTTAAAAGAGCATTTATAAAGCAATCTCCTGTGGTGAATCTATGTGGCTGGGGCTTCACAGGAGGCAATGGAGTGAGGAGGAGTGAGAGTCAGCTGAGGCCACCTGGGGAAGCAGGTAGAATCCATCCAGCGAGTGAGCACAGGAGTGGGTGTCCTCAGAGCAGAGCTTCCAAAAAGTTGAGCCCTGGCCCCTTAAGACACAAGAGAGCTGGGAGGGATTAGTATGCCGAGGTGGAACTGTATATGCTGGGCTGGGCCTGGAGGAGTCAAGCAGAATTCTAGAGCATTTTGATCTGGGACAGCCTGGGCCTCATCTACCGGCTCAGTTTCTACTGGTACCTGCTCCAGCTCCCGTCCCTTCTGGCAGGCTGGGAAGACCATTTTGTGGTTTCACTTTTGAGGCAAGGGCTGACTTGGTTAACAAGTTCAAAGGTCTTGTCTTCCCTGTTTGCAGCAGATGTCTTGGTCACATTGAGAACGGAACCTGCATGGGGAGTGTAATCTGGTCAAGAGGGCAAGGTGGTCTGGCCTGGACCTGGGGATGGCCTTAGCAGCGTGCTTCTCTGAGCTTCTGGGCCACAGGGCCCTAGTCACCCAGTGTCACCTAGTTGGCCCCTCCAACCACAGTTGTGTCAGGGCTAGGGAGTCATCCTCACCTGCATCTTCTTAATCTTTCTGCTGGTAGGTGACACCAGTCCATTCCCATTCCAGAGGAGAACCACCCATTGTGTTGACAGCCACACTGCAGGCTCTGGAGTCTGAGCTGCCTTTGCCATAGACCCCTGCCAGGGAACTGGGAATCTGCCAAATAGACCTCCTTAATAATGGCCCTCAATGAGCTCAGAGGCTCCAGGGGGCCTGAGAAGAGTGGGGGCTAGAAGGTGATGGGAGAGCTGGGAAGGTGTGGGGCTGGATCTGCTACTCAAGGCCAGACACTGGTGGGGACATGAAGACATTTCGAGCCTGGGGAATGTGCTAAAGGCTCTCACCCGGAGCTCCGTGGGGCCCGTATGTGGCCAAGATTTGGGAGCCAATCTGTCTGTGCTGAATCAGCCCCAGCTCCCATTGCAAGGCCTGGGGAGGGAGCTTCAGGGGAGGAGCAGCAGGAGAAACAAAGAGGGAATGAAGGTGTGAGAGGGAAAACAGCAAGTGCTAGAGGGGCCTCACTGCACTTGAAAACCAAGTGTGTCAAAAATGAGATGCGATTAGTAAGCTGGTATCACGTCCGGATTGAATCTATCTGAAGCCCTTCTCCCACCCCTCAGAATATGTCAGACTGGGCTGACAAAGAGTAGACAAACTGGATATCGAATCTGGGCGGCACTGAGAGCCACAGGTGGAAGAACCCAATCCATCATGAGGCTGGAAGGCCCACCGTACTGGGGCATTTACTCAAAAAGGACAAAGATTCTGGCCATGTGTATGCCCCACTGTTCTCAATGGGCAGGAATCTTATCTTCCTCAATCTTTTCTATTAAGTAATTTTCTTATAGTCTAGTACAGTCTTCCTGGCCTTTTTTTTTTGTGTTGGAAACAATAAGATGAATGATATGCATACGTGTAGCGTACTCCTTAAGGTGATCTCAGATTTTGACAAAACACAAAAAATATATGTAAAGAATTCATTTTCCTCCTAATGATATATCAAAGACATCTGCTCCCTTCAGGCATCATGGATGAGTTGTAAGTCCACCCATTCATAGAAGCATTTTGTAATGCAAGTGACAGAGTGATGCTATTATGTTACAAGGATAATATTAATTTGTTTTATTTTTTAAAGAAACTATTCATAAACTTTGGAATTTCACCTCTCAGTAATAAATTACTTACTATACACCATCCAGCTGCTCCGGATATACCAGTGTGTCATGACCTCAGGGTGGAGAACCATTGATTGAGATCCCTGTTCCCAACTCTTGGGCAACAGGCCCTGGGTGAGGGAAGAGCAGCCTGGAATTCTAGAATTCTAGAAAGGGAGCCATGAATCCATGTGTACATCAAGCATTATACTACTCTGAATAAACAGCCCGTCTTGCATTGACATTACCACTTTTCAAACATACACAGATGTATAGGAATTTAAATTTAAAAGCTTTACTGAATTCATAGTAGCTCTTACCTTGATGTGTTTTCTCAGTCAAAAACTATCAAAAGTACCATCTTGACAGAATTAGAGAACACAGTATGGAGAAGACAGTGGAGATGTAAGAATCAAGTTTTTTGGCTGGGCAAGGTGGTCAGCCAAGTGGGAGGATCTCTTAAGACCAGGAGTTTCAGACTAGCCTGGGCAATAAATATAGTGAGACCCCATCTGTACAAAGAATAAAAATATTAGCCAGACATGGCACTTATAGTGCCAAGTTACTTGGGAGGCTGAGGCAAGGGGGTAGTATCACTTGAGCCCAGGAGTTTGAGGCTACAGTGAGCTATGATTATGCTACCACACTCCAGCCTAGGTGACAGAGTGAGATCCTGCCTTGACACAAGAAGAGGGAAGAGAAGAAGAAGAAAAGGAATAAGAAGAAGGAGGAGGAGGAGGAAGAGAAGGAGGAGGAAGAGGAGAAGGAGGAAGAGAGGAGGAGGAGGAGGACAAGGAGGAGCAGGAGGAGGACAGGAGGAGGACAGAAGGAGGAAGAGGAGGAGGAGGAAGAAGAGGAGGCGGAGGAGAAGGAGGAGGAAAGGAGGAAGAGGAGAAAGAGGAGGAGCAGGAGGAGGAGGAAGAGGAGGAGGAGGAAGAGGAGGAGAAGGAGGAAGAAGAGGAGGAGGAATAATAATAAAGTTTTCCAAATGTACATGAAGGGCAGTATTTTAGGAGAAGAAAGCAGACCAAGAGCAGCAGTATGAAATTAGGCCAGTGGTTCTTCAAGTGAGGTCGGTCATTGGACCACCAGCATGGAACTCTCCAGGAGTTGCTGGCCACAATTTCTACAGATGAGCTCCTTAATGAGCTCCTTCATGGGTTCAGCTAAGTTTAAGAATTGCAATCACTGGTTCAGACTACATTGTAAAAATAAAAAAAAAAAGAAAAAATTTCTTCTACATATGAGTAGTAGCAAGATGTTGCAAAGTATTTTCCAAGATACTTTAAAAGAAGAAGAATGCACGCACTTGTCTGATGGCAGGACCATGCACAGATGACTCATTTCAAGGTTCAGCTGAAGGGAACACGATGTCTACTCCCAGTCCATATTTTAGGCATTTTTCTTGGTCACTGTCACCCAGTCTCAAGGCTGGGGCTGGAGACAGGCTTATGGGATTTCCCAACCTCATTAGTCTCCTTGTTTCTTTCCGAAAACCCCCAGAGGCTTTGGAGACTTGAAAATAGGAAGATGACGGCCTTTGCCAAAGTCACTTTCAATTAGACAAGGATTTTTTTTCTGTTTATAGACTTCATAGAGATCTGATAATACTATTACTCCTTCTTGTGGAGGGACTACACGAAGCTCTCTGATTAAGATAGATTTTGAAAAATGGTTTCTTGGCAATATCTTCAGATTAGAAATAAATTGGTGATTAAAAATAGAATGAATGTTAAATCTTTTCAAGATGTCATAACAATATATAGCAGCAAGATTTCTTTTCTATAGAAATATATATATAAAACCCAAAACAGGGACTTTTGAGAATTATTTAAGAGGCATTGAAAACTCCAAGTTAAAAATAGCTTTTACCAGACCCCAGGAGGAGCAAGTAGAATCGGCAATTATCTAACAAGAACCAGGGCATAAAGATCCTTTAAGTCGTGTCTCAGGGAACTAGACAAGAAGACAGGCCAGCTCTCAGCTCTGCGGTGCACAGCAGTGGTTAGGAGCACAGCACCTCAAGTCAGACCCACAGACCTGCCTTGCCTTTTAATCCCAGTGTTACCTCTGAGCAGTTTTGTGACCTTGGGCAACTGACAACTCTCCAAGCCTCAGTTTTCTCATCTGCAAAATGGGAATAAGAAGAGTAGCAGCCTACCCTCATCCTCAAGTAGGTAGTTGGGAGGATGACTCAAGCTAATATTCACAGGCCTCTGGCTCACCCTGTCTGGCACAGAGTAAGCACTGGTGCATGGTAATCATTGCTGTTATAAGGATTTCTACCACGTTTACTGTAAACCAAGGACTTTCTGTAATGCCAACATATTCAGGACACTTAGGAAGAGCTCTCTTTCGATGGGGTCAGAGAGGGAAAGAAGGCTGTTGCTTAGGAGCATTAAACTTCTGGATTTTAATCGTGCATATCCGTTAAGTCCCTCATCTGAGATTCAACCTTCTCCAGGAGCTACCTCCTGCTCCCAATTTCTCACAGCAGTAATTCCCACACCCACCACACTTTGCCAGCTCATTATATTCTGTCTTAGATTTTCCTTTAATCTCTTCATGTGCACAAACTCCATCTCCCCAAGCAGACTATACACTTCTCCTGGGTTTAGTTCATGCCATACACCTTATTGTTTGATTTTTTCCATCTCTCCGAGCTCAATACACAGTATATACATGGTGGATAAATAAGTAAGAATAAGAGTATGTAAATATGTAGGTCACTATTAACTCTCTTCTCCTTCTTCCTTCTAATAATAGCAGTCATAATATTAGATTAATAATAAAAGCTTCTGCATATTGAGTCCTTTCTGTGCACTAAATCAAACACTTTAAATGCCTACCTCCCTGGACCATCCACAACACCATGTGACCATGCTCTGGGTGGCTGCCAAGAGAATTGTGACGACAAGAGTAATACCTAGGGACACTTTCCAGGCCTCACTTAGCCAAGTTCAGAAACATGCTCTGAGCAAGGTGCCATCAGCTCCAGATCCTGAGCAGAAGACATCAACCTCCATCCCTTTTCACCCATCACAATCCAGCTGATAGTTTTAGAGCTCCTGTTATCAAAGCTTCCCCAAAGCAGAGATTTTGGGAGCTCCCAAAGCAGAATTTTAAGGACAAGGGACTTGTACCTTTGAGGGGCACAGGCTGAAAATTCCTTCCAACTGTTTCCTGTCTGTCTTCTAAGGTTGACCATAATGCACATTAAGAAATGTATATTATACTGCAAGTCAAGTCTGTATTTCAACTTTTTATTTATTTATTTATTTATTTATTTATTTATTTTTTTCAGACGGAGTCTCGCTCTGTCGCCCAGGCTGGAGTGCAGTGGCGCGATCTCGGCTCACTGCAAGCTCTGCCTCCCGGGTTTACGCCATTCTCCTGCCTCAGCCTCCCGAGTAGCTGGGACTACAGGCACCCGCCACCACGCCTGGCTAATTTTTTTTTTTGTATTTTCTTTTTAGTAGAGATGGGGTTTCATGGTATTGGCCAGGATGGTCTCGATCTCCTGACCTTGTGGTCCGCCCACCTTGGCCTCCCAAAGTGCTGGGATTACAGGCGTGAGCCACCGCGCCTGGCCGACCCTCTGATGTTTTTCTATTCTATTTCATTCTTTCTTTAAAAATGATGCTTGAGAGAATGTGAATAAATTGGAACCCTTATACATTGCTGATGGAAATGTAAGATGCTTTAGTCTCTTTGGAAAACAGTTTGACAGTTCCTCAAAATCTTAAACATATTGTTACCAAATAATCTAGAAATTCCACTCCGAGGTATGTATCCAAGTAAAACAAAAGCGTACATCTATAGAAAGACTTGAACATGAATGTTCATAGCAGCATTATTCATAGGAGCCAAAACATAGTAACCACCAAATGTCCATCACTGACAAATGAATAACCAAAATGTAGTATATCCATCAATGGAGTATTATTCACCATAAAAGGAAATAAAGTACTGATCTATGCTACAACATGTATGGCCCTTGAAAACGTTATGCTAAGTCAAAGAGGCCATCACAAAAACACATATTATAAGATTTCACTCATATGAATGGTCCAAAATAGGCAACTCTGTAGAGACATAAAGTGAATTTGGTTCTGGGAGGGAAGATGGGGGAAATGTGGAGTGGGTATGGAGCTTCTTTCTGGGGTGATGAAAATATTCTACAACTAGAACGTGGTGATGGTTGCGTAACTGCTAATATAAAAAACAATTAAATTACACGTTTAAGGGGTAAATATATGGGGTATGAATTATATTTCAGTAGAGCTGGTTTTTTTTTTTTTTTTTTTTTTTTTTTTTTGTTGAGGTGGAGGCTCGCTCTGTCGCCGGGGCTGGAGTACTGTGGCCAGATCTCAGCTCACTGCAAGCTCCGCCTCCCGGGTTCACGCCATTCTCCTGCCTCCGCCTCCCGAGTAGCTGGGACTACAGGCGCCCGCCACCTCGCCCGGCTAGTTTTTTGTATTTTTTTTTAGTAGAGACGGGGTTTCATCGTGTGTTAGCCGGGATGGTCTCGATCTCTTGACCTCGTGATCTGCCCGTCTCGGCCTCCCAAAGTGCTGGGATTACAGGCTTGAGCCACCGCGCCCGGCCAGTAGAGTTGTTTTAAAATGATGGTTGTGATCCAACAAATTGATTCCACCACTCCCAGTGGTCACAAGTCAGGTGAAAACCACTGTCCTAGAGAATGGTGCCCCTCAGCCCTGTCCTCATCACGAGAGTCACTGCTTGGCCTAGACAGTGAGGGAGATGGCCTGCTGTGGGTAGGTGCTGGACTGATATATGGAGGGGTGGCCATGTGGACAGAGGGTGAACGCCATCTGCAGTGCAGTGTCCACAGCCCTTTACAGTGGCTGGATCTTGATCACATTTTCAGCAGAACTTGTCCTGCTAGAAGACGACATTTCTCAGTCTCCCTAATAGCTCAGGTGCCCAAGAACAGAAGCCCTTGCTGAAATTTCTGGAAGATTTCTTCCAATTTGTTTCATTGTGTTAAAATAGACATAAAATTTACCATCTTAACCTTTTTTTTTTTTGCAGTGCTAAATACGTTCACACGCTTGTGAAACCACCACCACCCTCCAATTCCAGAACCCTTCTCACCTTGCAGAACCGAAGCTCTGCACCCATTAAACACGGCCTCCCCACTGCTCCCTCCCTGCAGCCCTGGGCGCCCACCATTCTGCTTTCTGTCTCTGTGAATCTGACTACTCTAAGATCTGCGTATAAATGGAATCATACAATATTTGTCTTTCTGTGACTGGCTTATTTCACTTAGCATAATGTCCTTAAGTTTCATCTACTTTGTAGCATGTGTCAGGATTTCCTTCCTTTTTAAGACTGAATAATATTGCACTGTATGTACAGACCACATTTTAAAAATACATTCATCTGTCTAAGGCAGTTGGGTGTGCAAATATCTCTTTGAGATCCTATTTCAATTATTTTGGGCATATACCCAGAAGTGGGATTGATGGATGAGAGGGTAATTCTATCGTTAATGTTTCTGGGAACTATCATACCATTCCCCACAGTGGCTGCATTTTACACTCCCACCCACAGTGCACAAAGGCTCCAATTTCTCCATGTCATCGCCAACCCTTAGGATTTTCAGGGTTTTCGACAGCAGCAGTCCTAATGGGTGTGTCTGGGATTGACTTCTGGGAGTGGAGAGGCTGACTCGGCCAGGGTGGTCAGCCCTTTCGCTCCTTTCTATTCTTCCCACCTCCAATTTGAATGTGATGGTTCAGTCTCCAGAAGCCAACTTATGACCCTGGAGAGGAATCAGCACCACGGCTGGTGAAACACAGGAGAAGAGACTGAGTCCCTGACCCTTTTCTGGAAGCCACTTCAGCTAGTTGCCTCTGGACTTTCTTTCCGTGGCTGAATAAGTCCCTAGCTTGCTTACACTACTGAGTTGAGTCTCCGGTATTAGCAGCCAGAGGAATTTCCAGATGATGTGCCATCTCAGTGAACACAGACTACCCCCCTTGCATGTGAACTTCAGAGACACCCTTTGAGGAAGAACAGCCCCGCTCCCACCTAGGCCTTGCCACCTCCCCTGCCTTCTGGAAGAACTTCTCCCGAGTCCCCTCTCCAAAGTGAGAGGAGATGCCCGGTACCTCGTGATCTTGAATATCCTCAGCAACCGGACACATCTGAGCACGGAGATGCCCAGGGGGGACATGATCTTGGTCTCCACCAGGATGGTCTCCAGGATGCCGCCACACACGACGAAGCAGTCAAAGCGGTTGAAGAGGGACACGAAGTAGGCCTGCAGGCCCAGGCTGTACATCTTCAGGAGCATCTCTGCCGTGAACAGGGCCAGCAGGGCCTTGTTCGCCGTGTCTGGCAGGCCCAGGAGAGGGATGAGATCCGAGCAGGGCCAGAGGAGGGCAGAGAGGGAGGCAGGGAAAGGAAATATAGTAATTATCTCCACTGGAAAAAAGATCCCCCATGACACCGCTGCCATCCATCTTGGCCAAAACAGAACAGTTAGGGCCAGGTCAACAGGAAAGGGCTCTCTCGTCATAATCATAACAGACATTTACTGAGCATCTCCCATGCACCATAGGCTCAGCACACACAAGCTCTACTCCTCATAGCAGGCCTGTGGAGATGGCACCACCATCGTCATGCCCATTTTCAGAGATGAGAAAGGAGGTTCAAAGACGTGAGTAATCTGCAGGCCAAACAGCCAACAGTTGGAGCTGCACTGTCTGAGTCTGACTTCTCCACCACCAGACCCCGTGCCTCCCAGGGCTCTGGAATGCAGCTGTGGAGGATGGGGCCAGGTCTTCTTGACTGCCCAGCAATGATGATGAAGCCTGGCTAGCAGGACCCTCGTCTAGGGGCCCAAGGAAGGCTAATGAGAATGAACGACCCATTGAAGACAGTTCCTTATGCTCAGGCCCTATTCTCTTCTCTGCCTTTTTGCTCATTCCATCCTCATGTGTTCTGGTTAAGGCCACCTTGGGGCTGCAGGAAGGCTCCCAGGTATTTAAAATCCATGCTGGGAAGTTGGCAGCCAGGGGTCTGAGACAGGCAAACAAGCTGCAGCCCCTTTCCTCATCACCCGGGCCCACCAGTGACTTTGGGGCAGGCTGATGGTGTGGGCCCAGTCAGGGAAGCCGTATCTGTTTTTAGCAAGGTAGTGTATTTTATTGTGGGGCTTTAGAATGGCTAGGCCCTTGTTATCTCCAGCACAGCACCTGCCCAGAGCCCCGACCATTGGCTGCTTTCCCATCTACTTTCTGCCTGTGGTTATGCCCTCCCCTGGGCCTTGGGGCTGAGTTACCAGGAGGAAACCAGGGCAGAGCTGGGGCCGCCGCTCACCTTGGACTTCTGTGAGCCAGTGGGGCTGGTTGTAGTGCTCAGAGGCAATGGTGAGAGTGTTGAGGAACACCAGGAAAATCACCAGCCAGTAGAAGACATTAGACTTGACTGCGGCACGGCACTTTCTTCTGCAGAACCGGTTCCACCGGCGCCAGTAGCGGCTGGAAAGGGGACAAGGAGAGAAGGGTGGGGATGCCTGTGAATTCAGCTTTCCTCCAACCCAAGATGCAGCCCCGTAGCTCTTCTCACCCCTCACTGACCTGGCCTTGCTAGAACAGCCCAACCTGGTGGCAAGAAGCCCAGCTTCTCACCCAGCTAACCAGGCCCTGCCGCCTTGGGGATGCCCCTGAACTCTTCCAAGCTTTAGTTCTCCCATCTGTGAAACAGGAAGAGGGCCAACCTCATGGGGTTATTCTGGGGATGGATCAAATACCTTTTAATGCATCTGGCTGTTTTGAAGTAGAAGGTGCTCAATAAATGGAAGTTTTTTTTTTAATTGTTGTAAAACGGCATTCTTAGAAATAGTGTTGCAAGCAGTAAGAGCGTTCTTAGTAACAGTGGTGGAGGGGCCCAGTACCACATTGGGCACTTCTCATGCCTTATCTCCAATTCTTTCAGTAACTCTGCAAAACATGCATCATCCTGATTTTTGTGGAGGAGAAAACTAAGGGGCCGGGGAGGCTGTGCACCTCGACTGGTACCACAGCAGGCGGAGCCAGGCGTGGTTTTCTGCCCAGCCTCTTGGCCCTGACTCTGCGTGCTGCATCCACATGGTAGAAGGGGTTCATCTGGAGCACAGGCTCTTTGTTTTTCTGGGTTATAGAATCTTTCCAGAATCTGATCAGTGTTTAGACCTGCCTTTCAGAAACATGGGCACACACCCACACACACACCTTTCCACGTGAGCCCAGGCAGCACACAGACCCCTTGAAGCTCATTCATGCTCCATGGACCGTTCCCAGTACCTTGGTTCAGGGGCCTTTGGCAGTGATTCTCAAACCTGGCTACACACAGAATTACCTAGGGAACCCTCCCCAGAACCCCACTGGTCCGCAAGCCCCAACACCAGACCAATTAAGTCTGATTCTCTAGGGGGTTGGGTATTGTTAAGGTTCTCCAAGTGGTTCTAATGTGTAATGATGGTTGAGAACCACTGGCTAAGATGATCCTAAAGAAACACCTTTTAAGGTTCTATGGTGGAGGCCTTTTCGTTTTCCTGATACAGAGAACATACACAGCTCTATTTGGTTGAATTCAGTAGACGACATGGTTAAAAAATGGCTGCAGTGTGCAAGGAGCGAGGAACCACAGCTGAAGAGGTGCTGAGGAGGAGACTGCAGGGGCCATGCTGAGGGCTTGGGGAGGGGAAAGGACATGATCAGGTTGGATTGGAACACCCCACAAAACAGCCCCTCGTCACCTTCCAGACCAGGGAGATTATGAGGAATTCTCTTCCTGTTCTCCAGGTTAGAGATGATGAAGGCAACAGATTTATTCATGGCAAAGACGACACAGAGCTGGCAGCAATTGTGGAGGCAGAATCAACAGGCCCTTGAGATGAGAGGATGTGCAGAACAAGAGAGACAGGTATGGAAGGGACTGCCAACATTTTTAGCTGGGGCGATTTGGGAGAGCTGCACAGAGGAGGGCCAGAGGAGGGGGAGTTGAGCTCCAGGCAGAGGGCTCAGCTATGAGAAGCATGGGGTGCTTAGCTCTGCACATGACTTTGGGGCACCTGTAGGGCTTGTACGCAGACCCACCAGGCATAGAAGACGCAGCTCCTGCTTGGGTAATGAAGGCAGGAGGAGAAATAAAGTAGAATCCTGGTGATAAAGTCCATGAATATCTGTATTTTTCCATAAAATGATCTCCTTTCTATGAATCTCTCTAGTCTAGACAGACATTCCTCTAAATAAGCATGCAGAATCTGCCTCAGGGCAGAGATTTCAAACCTCACACTGCAGCCCATTAGTGGGTCATGAAATCTATTGAGGTCATACCTGGCACTGAATAAAGGAATAGAGTGGAAAATACCACAGTGCCTATCATAGCATAAGGAAACTGCTTTTTAAAGTAAGCACTAAGGAAAATATTTTTTACATAAAACTTTGTTTCCGGTGTGTGTGTGTGTGTGTGTGTGTATGTGTGTGTGTGTGTGTGGCATACTAAGTCTGGATGTGGAAACTGGCCCTCCACTTCAGCACAAGGAAGCTGAACTGAGGTCCTCTATTCTAAATCAGAGTCCATGGCATGAGTCCGTTTCTCCAGTCTTCCTGCCAGAGATGACCATCAAGCCTCAGCCTCACCTCCTGGATCAGGTTATGCTGGTGGTAGAACAGCAAGTCCCATCTGTGTGAACCTGCTGGTCTGTGAATGGCCTATTCCTTTCCAGCCCCTGGGCACGTAGCAGCACCATACGTGGGTGTGCCCCAGGGGGCAGGGACAGCTCTGTGCTGTGCGCACTGCCCTCAGCCTTGGTCCTCTATTTCCAGAGCAGAAGCCCCTCCAAACATCAGCAAACTCCAAGATGCTAGGGACAACTAGTGTTCCAAGGTTCCAGGATGCGGACCTCAGCTGTTATGGATCCCTGCACCCACCCCCTTCAAAATTGCCTCTTGGAGTAGCCTGACTTCATCCACCTTTCTATTCTGTCATTTTTCTATCGATGGTCTGCAGAAAATCCTGTTACCACGCCTTTGCTAAATCTAGGATGAGGTTAGGAGAATGAAGAGTCATCTAAGAAGGGTACTCTTTCCTCAGGACTGCAGGGAGAACTTAGTTTTTGGCCTGAGGAGCAGGGAGGGGAGAAAGGATTAATCTGAGCAGTGTTCTGCTCTGGCTTGAAGGCCATCTCCAGTGAGGGCCACACCTTACACGGGACACTTGCCTACCACTTGGGGGAAAATCCACTACACAGGGAAGCAGGTCACCAGGTGTAAAATATGGTATCCAATCTGTATACTGAAGAGATATCTGCCCTCCTATGTTCACTGCAGCACTATTTACAATAGCCACGATACAGAATCAACCGAAGCGTCCATCAGCAGATGAATGGAGGAAATGCGGTACGTGCACACGCTGGAATATTGTTCAGCTATAAAAAAGAATGAAATTCTGTCATTTGCAACAACATGGATGGAACTGGAGGCCATTATATTAAGTGAAATAAGCCAGGGACAGAAAGACAAATTGTGATATTCTCACTCACAGGTGGGAGCTAAAAATTAAAGCAATTGAACTCATGGATACCGAGAGTAGAATGATGGTTACCAGACGCTGGAAAGGGTAGTAGAGATGGTAAATAGGTGAAAAAATATAGTTAAATAGAATAAATACGATGTAATATTTGATCATACAACATAGGAGAGAAGGATGGTGACTACAGTCATAATTTATTGTATATTTTAAAATAACTAAAAGAGTGGAATTGGAATGTTCCTAATGCAAAGAAATGATAAGTGCTTGACGTGAGGAATACCCCAATAACCCTGGTTTGATTTTTACACATTTTACACCTGGATCAAAACGTCACATGCACCCCATAAATAAATACACCTATTAGTGCCCATAGTCATTAACAATTTAAAAAGTTATGTTTTTTTTTTTTTTTTGAGATGGAGTCTCGCTCTGTCGCCCGCGCTGGAGTGCAGTGGCCGGATCTCAGCTCACTGCAAGCTCCGCCTCCCGGGTTCACGCCATTCTCCTGCCTCAGCCTCCCGAGTAGCTGGGACTACAGGCGCCCGCCACCTCGCCCAGCTAGTTTTTTTTTGTATTTTTTAGTAGAGACGGGGTTTCACCGTGTTAGTCAGGATGGTCTTGATCTCCTGACCTCGTGATCCGCCCGTCTCGGCCTCCCAAAGTGCTGGGATTACAGGCTTGAGCCACCACGCCCGGCCAAAAAGTTATGATTTCTAAATGCACTTTGGGATTCTTGCACCCCCAGACATACTGCCCTGGATCCGAGGGAGGATGGTGGAGGGTGGACGGAGGGACAAAGGAATGGGACAATGAGTGCCACATGGTCCTCTTGAGAGGAGACCTCTGACGTTTGCCAGATCTTGATACTAAACAGTCTTATCTTGCAGGGCATGCCACTGCTTCTTTCCTGTGATTGTGATTATTAATATTGTACAGAAATTTGGCAAGTAGTTTTTTCCCCTAAAAAATGAATTTTCAGGACAAACTCATATCTGATCTTAAACAGCTGACAGTGAAGTTTGCAAAGAACATGTTTTAAATAGATACAATCTCAAGTTCCAGAAATCACTGATAATTGTTATTCAGAGTCCAAGGCAATCAAGGTTGCTTTCTTTACGGTATGCAGAGCTGTCTTAGAGTGGGTTTAATATGAGAACTTGATTATGCCCCTCTTTCCTCATGGTTGGGGGTAGTGGGTATGGGTGCTGGGTGGTCAGGTCTGTCCCATGGGTCTGGAGCTGCTCTGCAGAGACCGCTGAGGCGTGGCCGGAGCCCACAGGACGGTGTCCCTTTAAACTGGGGTGCTCCTGAGCAGACCCATTTGGGAGAGTCACATGGATTTGGGCTGGGGTGGGGGTGGGGTAATTACTACCCAGAGAAAGTATTTAAAGATAATTATACACCTCCCACTCTTCAAAATATAGCTTTGCTTGACAACTGGTTTCCTGGCAACACTTCCTACTGTATAATAAATGTAATGGTTTATTAGAACGTGTACATTTATTTGTGTTTACATATGCATGGAGGATACAGAAATTAAATGATAAAATAGGGAGGAGAAATTTGCCTGCTATTCATGTTCCGTTCACACTAACTGGAAGTCATTTTCTCTAAAAATAGAACCTTCCATATGTAGACACAGGAGAGAGGGATGGTTACGAATGGGTCTCATCTGTGTCTCTAAACTTCGGGATCACTGCATTCCTGGGGAAACTTCTGCTCTCGCAGCCCCAGCTCCGCCTGCCCTTCTCCCTACACTGGACCTTCCTCTTGCCTGTCCAGCTGCACGGCAAGTCCTCCCAGCTACCGGAAACTCCAGCTTTGCTCCACCCTCTCTGTCCTGCCCCTCCTGGGGGCTCACACTGAGTCCCAGCTTCTCCGTGATGCTTCTAGTCTTCTCAGCCTTGGCACTCTTCAGTGCTGACTGTCTGCATTACTCATTTTAGTTACACATGCAAGAAATAGTTACTAAACACCGACCATGGAAGGGCACCAGATACCCAGCAGCTAGCACGATGCTCACAGGCCTCCTCTGTGTAAAACCTACCCAGAGATACAGACCACTAAGTGAGCAGTCACAGCAGGGCCTAAGTGCTGGGCAGGTCCACAAGGGAGCACACAAAAGGGGACACCTTAGGCAAGAAGGGTCCCCACAGGAAATGACTTACCATTTCCTTGTATTGTCTGTTACCTTTTATTTGTATGGTCCTGCCTCTCCACGGAGCTCACAAGACCCACGAAGGAATGGGGCTGTCTTACACTTGCTTACAGACCCACGGGACTCAGCACAGTCCATCCTGCACAAGAACCCCTGGCTGATGGCATGGTTGAGCAGCAGAGATGAACTCTACGCAAATGGACCACCTCCCTCTGGAAGACAAGGCTGAAGATTCCCGGAGCTCTTGTGAATCAGGGCTCAGGGTGGAGGTGAGGAGAGGGCAGTGCTCCTAAAATACCTAAAATAGTTTGCTTGATACGCAATGGTGGACAGGCATCTGGAATCGTAGACAGCATCAAAATGATGGGCCCTGCAGGCTCCTTCTAGTGGCTAGAGTAAGTTTCCAATTTTTTTTTTTTTTTTCACCAGAACCAACAACAAACAGCACAGACAATCATTAAGTTTAATTCTCTTGTAAATAAGTAACTTTACGAAGGACTATTAGAGATTGGGGCAAATTTGGATTTGTGCCTTGTTGCTGCTGGTATGGCAGAAGTGAAGAGAACATTGGAAGCACATTTCACTGAAGAATGGGCAAGCCAGTCCTCCGAATTTTAGAACCCCGTGAAGTTCACTTCAGAACTCCGTAAAGTTGAGCTCCAGAAG
This sequence comes from Piliocolobus tephrosceles, assembly GCF_002776525.5. Lineage (NCBI taxonomy): Eukaryota > Metazoa > Chordata > Mammalia > Primates > Cercopithecidae > Piliocolobus > Piliocolobus tephrosceles. Next base: position 2,909,203 of record NC_045443.1, on the reverse strand, counting down.
CTCCAACTTGTATAATTAATCCCTTCAGGTTGCAAAGACTTCCTGCATCATTTGTTTCCTAACTGTTTACATTCTATTCTGAACAGTGAGCTGCAGATGCCACAAATCTCTTATTTTAACTAATTTCTCTAAGTGAAAACCTGGATTACCAAGGGAATACTCTACTATGACTGTAATATACTATGGCTGTAATCCATTAACTGGCCAAATTTTCCCTAAAGTTTCCATTCCTATACTTCCTTTAAAGAAACATGACTTTGGATCATTCTGTTTTGCAAATGGAATAGGCCAGTTTGAGACTCAAATTCCATAATCTGTAATTGTTACACTGTTTCACCTAACTTGAGAAAATGATTAGGAATCCTTTCAAAATGTTGGTGGCATTTTCAATCTATTTGTAGCCTTTGATATTCCCTAAGCAGACACCATCAGTGAACTGCTGAATCCAGATCAGACAGCTGCTGGGTGATACCTGCTCATGTGTGAAACCTCCAGGGCCATGTGGCCTTGTGTGGCAGCCGCTAGCAACATGCAGCTACCGTGCATGGGAAACATGGTCAGTCCAGACTGAGATGTGCAGTACTGGCAAAACACACTGAATTCCAAAGACTTAGCACAAAAGCATGAATGCAAAATATCTCATTAATACTTTTTATATGAATTACATATTGAAATAGTAATGTTTTAGAGACACTGGTTTAAATCAAAGAAATTTCCTGTTTCTTTTTTATTTTTTAACCTGCCTACTAGAACATTTTTTAAAGTACATATGTGGCTTGCATTATATTTCTGTTGAGTAGCATGGCTCTAGAGTTACACACTCTGTGGACACACTAGCTATACGGGAACAGGGTTTACTATTCCTGGGCAGAACCCCATCACTAGGATGGCACAGGGATTGGCAGCAGAGCCCCTGGGTATGAGTTCTGACTCAGCCATACTAGAGCCCTGTGACCTGGGCCTCTCAAAGCCTCAAGATCCTCACCTGGAAATGAATTTCGATGATAATGCCAACCTACTAGCTGCAAGCCTTTAGGAGAACAAAATCTGCTGTCTGCATTGCTGTGGTGTGTTGAGGGGTGGGTGGCTGCAGAAGAAGAAGGCCTTCCCAGAGGCAGATGATCAGGGCCGAATGGCCAGCATGTAGCAAAGCCTCAGGGCCAAGGGAGACTCCAGAGGTTTACAGGCACCAAAGCTCTTTCCCTCTTGTTCAAAAGCACAGCTTGCACCATAGATCACTGGATGAAAATAACGTTGCTGGAGTGTTCCAGGCAATCTCTAACTGGACACACAAGTATGCAATTTTCCCTTCCATCCTCTGGATCATATTCATTCATTCATTCATTTATTAATTTATGATTTAACCACTTGCATGAAGTGAGAATGATATTTTGGAAATATTTTCAAGTGTATTTTTAATCCCTTTACTCTTATTGTGTGGGGGCTTTGGAACTGCTAAAGCACAACATGCTTTTTCAGCTTTGACTGTCAAATTAGATATTTTGTTTGAATCTGTGTCAAGTCTATTGTCTTACTGGGGCAAGATCATTCATTTATTAATTCACTCACTCACTCAGCAAATATTTATTAGGTCCTTGTTACGTACCAGCCACTTCTCCAGATGCTGGAGATAAAGCAGTAAGAGCCAAGCATTACTGAGAGAATTTTTTTTTTTTTTATATTTCTGGAGCTCTTTCTCTGTAATAAGAGCCAGAGCTGATGGGCCGGACCCTAGATTTTTTATGTAGACAAGGTCTTGGTTTGAGAGAAAGAGGAACTGGGAAAAAAAGCCTGTATTTTCCAGTCCTAGTGAAATGGGAGAGAAAGAATGTGTCAGAAGTGGAGCAACAGTCAGACACCAGGGTCCTCACTTAATTTTTAGCCCTTGGGCACCACACCTCAAGAGGTTGGCAGGGGGTTGCTTTAGAAACACCCAGATGGCCATGGGGAGGCCCAGGGACACTGGGGCTGGTGGAGTACCTTGGCAGACCCTCGGAGGTCAGCCCTTGGCTTGAAGCTTATCCTGGCTATTACAGAGGGCGTGATGGGACACCAGTAGGCCAATGAGCCTGCCATAGTGCTGCTGCCTCCCCCAGCTCCTTCAGAGAGCGTCAGGGACTTCGAAGTGTCCGTGTACTCAGCTGAGGTGTAGAGGTGCTGAAGTCAGTGGGCCAACAGAACTCAAGGGTCAGAGAGCACAGGTGGAGATTTCAAGGCCAGAGGCAAGCAGAGGGCATGGACAACAGCAGTGGATGCCCTAACCAGATGGACCTCAGTGGGTACCAGTTCAGACAGCAGTCCAGCCTAGCCCCATGCCGCAGAGATGAGCAAGCATCCAGAGGGCTTGTGTGGCTCATAGGACCAGCCCTCATCACTCCCTGCTTCCTGGAATCGCAAAGTCCCTCTCCCCCATGTGTCCAGCTCCATCTAAGAGAGGAGCTGGGACAGAGGCAATTGGAGAGACAAATCACTTGACCTTAAGGGACTGTTTAAAATACAGCACTAGGCTACATTTACTCAGCTGGACGAAAATGTCTTTATGCTCCTGCCTTGTAGTAGGTAGGGCTAGGGAATCAAGATTAACTCAATGATGAAAAGCAACCAATATTTTTTGGTAGATACACGCTTTGTGGGAGTGAATTCATATTCTCCCTGTCTACTACTTCATTTAACACACATGTACGGACATTCACCACTGGACAGGCACTGAGCTGGGTGCTCTGAAAGTAACCCCTGTGAGGCATGCAGGCAGAGCCTCTGGGGGCAGGGGACTGTGAGCCAGTAATCCGAGTGTGATCTGCTGAGTGCTGTGACAGACATCAGCAAAGCACCAGGGAAGGGGGAGCTGAGTAACTCTCCCTGGAGCTTGCAGAAGGTATTTTCCAGACCCAGCAAAACGGGAGAGAAAGCAGTAACATGGAAGCAGTAACATCTGAGGGGCTGAACAGAAGTCTGAGTTCTCCAGATGAAGGCCTGGGGGCATGGTGATTTAAGTGGAGGAATGGCTCCATGCAAGGGCCTCAACGTGCACCAGGACAGGGAACATTTGGATAACTGCAAGAAGTTCCCTGTAGGAGGAACAAAGGTTATTTTCACGGAAGTGCAGGAAGTGAGGCTGGGAGGCAGATGGGGGCTGAGGACCCTGGGTCCTGTTGTAGGTTCTGTCGTTGTCAAGAGCAGTGACACAGATGGGTGTCATAATCCTATGTGCTTTCCATCATCATCATAGTTCACATCTCACCATGTTCTATAAATATGAAGTAGGTCATGACAGTTAAAATGAAACAAGGGTTCATTTTATGTTTCTTTTAACTGGACTTCATCTTAGAAGGGAGGAAAACACATCTGGTCTGACAACTTCCTAGCGACACTGCTGCCAAAAAGATGGACGGTCCAAGATCATTCAACAAATGTCAACCACTGGATTACTTGTCTGATCTGAGCCATAAGCTTTTTCTTAATGGCCATACAGAAAGTAGTTACCCCCTGAGAAGAATACCCCTTACCCTACTGACAACTCGTAGGTATTACCTTGGGCCACCCAACAGGGTGGCTGAGGACAGAGCTGGTGGTAGAAGGAAGAGCAGTGTGCGTCTCACTCACCTGAACTTTGACTTGGAGATCCGGTGGCTGAAAGAGAAAAAGGAAATGTTACCAAACACACGTGCATTAAAAAGATGTTCAACTGTCCCAGGGAAATCTGATGTTCCCCAGGTAACTTCATGTGGGCGCTGGAAGGAGGCATGGTGTGAATTAGAACATCTTGGGAGAGAAAGAACACTATGTATTTGAATGTGGAGACTGAGGTCTAGCCCAGCTAGCATCTTCTAAGTATAGACAATCCTTGCTGTAGAGGGAGAGCACCAGGTCCTCAGGGTCTGCCTAGAAAGTTCTATGAGGTCAGGTTAGGAAGAGCTGTATCCTGAGAAAAGCTGCAGAGGAAGAAAAGGCCTCTCCTGATGATAAGAGGACCCCAATAGCAGAAAAAATCACAGGCAAGAACAGGTCAGCACAGACCTCACAGCTGTCTGCCAGAGCCCAGCTAGAGTGGGGTTATGAAGGGAAGACCAGCAAAATGAGCCAGCCAGAAATGGAGGGGCCACAACAGCCCCCACCCAAGAGCTACAGAGGGTGCCTAAGGAGCCAGCCTCAGATTCAGAGGAGAAACCCAGGATGCTGACAGTCACGTGCAGTCCTGAAGACCTGGGGACTTCTGGGCAGAAGCTCAGGGTGGGCATGAGGGTGGCTGCCTGGAAGGGTCATTGAACAGGGAGGGGGTTCCACGGAAAGGTGGAACCTTCAAGGAAGTCCTGAGCCTCCCTAGTTCACATAGGGAAGAGTGCACGGGAGGCAGGAGGCTGGGAGAAGAGGGCAGGAGGGAGAGACTGTGAAAGAGAAGTATGGAGGAGAGAAGGCTGAGCCAGAGAGAGAAACAGAGTGAGAGAATATAAGCAGTTGAGGCAATTAGAAAGCACCCGTCAGCTTGGCTTTGGTGCTAGGAGAAGGGCGCGAACGCTGGGGACAGTGCAGGTGGTGACAATGTTCAGGTGGACAAGTAGAAGGACAGAACGCAAGTTAGAGAGGAAGAAGGCAACGGAGACAGTGGTGGAGCAACAAGGAGAGGCACGGGGAGGAAACACGAGAAGGCAGTCTGGGAGGCGACCGCCGCAGGCCTGCCATGTCCCAGCCTGGCACACAGCGAGCTGTGTCGCAGAGCAAGAAAATGCCAGCCCCTCTCGTTATTTCTTATTAAAAAAAATTAAGCCAGAAGATGTGACAGGTGGCAAAGCCATCATGCATGAGATAATTATATCTCTGGGGCACTGCGAATCAAAGCCAAGTGCCTTTACTGCGCTGAACCGTTAGCTAATAACCTCATCCCACCCCCACAGGCTGCCTGTGAGGGCTGGAGGGCTTAATCACATGTTAACAGTGTGTGGGAGGGGGACTGGGAGCCCAGGGCAACACTTATTTACAGCCACAGTTTAACCAGCAAACAAATGTTTTCCAGCTGCTAACTGGGTGCTGGGGAACCCAGGTGCTCTCTTCTCCAGCGGGCCCATGCTGAGCCCCAGACCTTCAGCGTCTTCCCAGGCTGCTTTTGGGTGGTTGTCTCCCCTTGCTGTTACCCATAAGCCCAAGTGGGTGACCACGGCCTTCAGCTTGTCACTGTGACTCCAAGCCTAGCCTGGCCCCAGGCCTTCTTTCAGAAACACCTCAGTAGTCCTGCCTGGGGTGCCCCTTGATGACGACCACTGGCCCTTTGCCATGAGGCGTTCTCTTGCTCACAGTGCAAGCGGGTCACAAGTGCAAGTGGGCTCTGAAAAGCTCCTCTCTGGGAAAACCTAACCCTGAGTGTTTGTCTCCAAGAGAAATGACCCTGGGAAGCAGGATTGGCGTGGGGGGTGCTGGAAAAGGAGGTCCTGCTTCAAGCATGGTCGTGGACTGCAGGTCCTTCTGTGGCATCCGGGCACATGCTGAGCAAGAAGTGGACAGAGCCTTCTTGTCTGCTTTGTGACACGTCCGGATGGATAAGCCTGGGCACCACATTTAAAGACTGATTTTGTTGCTATTGTTGCTATTCTCTGGGATTGTTAGCAGAATTCTAGGTTCGCGGGGACCAAAACCTCATCCCCTTTTAAAGGCTGGCACTTTTGACAAGCAACCGCCGAATGGCTAAGTCCCATGTCGGGCAGGCCCCTCTCCTGGAGAAGGGGAGGACACTGCTCAGCGGCGTTTGTCTGGAGACCGAGGAAAACTCCATGCCCGTGGGGAGCTGTGGTGAGAACTCTGTGACATCTGAACGCCTTGGTTCTTCCTGCTCCCTTTGCACACCTTGGAGTTAATGCCAGGACCTCTCTGCCTCCTGGGAGGTGGTCCAGGGTTCTGGGCTGGAAAGGTGCTCCTGCAGTGAGAGGATGCAAGCCAGGAGCCCGGGTGCCTTGGTGCCATGGTGCTGGTCCACATCCTAGGCCGGTTCACTGTGGCCAGTGCCTCCCTGCTACTGATCGTCACAATCTCCAAAGAACCCTGAGGAACAGCTGGGGGCTCTGGCTGCCCTATGCACTAGTGCACTCAGAAGGCTGCCTGGCTTTCTCCACCATCGTCGTTCCAATGAGGCACAATTCCCACCTCAGGTTGAGCGGATTCTTGAAGAAGAGCGAGGAGGGAGAGAAGGCTGGTAAGGAACACGAGACCATCAGAACAGTTCCAGTGGGTGGGAACTGAAGTTCATGAGACCCCAGATACTTTCTCCACCCAGGACTCTAAGAGAAACCTTCGGAGAGACCATGATTTTCCTTTGTGCTTTTCAGGTTCAGAATTAGAAACAAGCCCCAAACTCTTTTTTTTCCCCTAGTTACTCAGTTTGCATTTGTCATTATCTGAGAAATATTTGAACTTCTTGAGAGCTATTTATATTTTCAGCCTCTCCCTTCTTCTTAGAGGAATGAGTGCCATATGTTTACTACCTGCTGTGTAAAATAGTATTTCCCTGAATTGTCCCAAATTTGCCTTTAACGTAAGTCAGATGGCACTGCAGTCATCATCCACATTGACAATGCGTCTGACTCAGCATCCTTAACTCTGGGGCTTCCTCTCCAGCACAGCTCTTATTATTGGGAGGGTCACATCCTGCCCTTGCCATGGCATAGGATAGCTTCCACTCCTGGGTCCTGAGCTCAGATGCTCCATGACTCTGGCCACAGCCTCCCTTTCTATGATCCCTCCTGCTCTTTCAGAGGACCCAACCTTTGTCCTCACTGGATCCTCCCCATCACTCACACCCTTCAACACCAGGCTTGACTACAGTCATGGCAACGTTGCCCTCAATACACAGAGACTCTACACCACCTGGGCCTTCTGCTGTGCCTGCATGGCTAAGCCCCACCCTGGGTCACCCTGCTGTCTCTTTTTCGTGCTCTCAGGCTGCAGAGTCTGCCAAAAATATGGCTGACTGCATATTTATGATATCAGTCTCCACCGCGGCATCAGTGCTGCCCAGTAACCTTTGGGCAATCTCTCGATGAGTCACTGGTTTCAGTCTCTGTACAGTCCTTCAAGTTCCTGTGGCCCCTGATCCTTGCTTTGGGAGATGAGATGGCTGAGCTCATTTGGAGTGACTCCTATCACTCACCCCTTCATCAGAGCCTGTTTCTGATTCTATATTCTTTACAGAACTGTAGGCCTTGAGAGCTGGAAGGGACCCTTAGATACCACGTGGACCTACAGTTGGCAGTTTCTCCAGGTGTAGAATGCTTTCTTCACATGAAATCTTGCACCGCTGCAGGTGGTTTCCGCCCCCTGCCCTAGCCTCTGCTGAGACGTCAGTCCGACCTTTCTTCTTCCCAGAGGATGAGGCTGAGGCCCAGAGCAGAGCGCTTTGGCCAAGATCCCAGGGCTAGCTGGAGGTTGATGGGCACTAGACACTGGGACTCCTCTTCTTTCATTTTCCAATTAGTCCCAGGTGCACAGAAGCTCCTCTTTCCTGAGCAAGTTCAGTGCCTCAAACTGTCTTTGCTGTCACCCTTCTCCTCTTCAGAAGCAATGCCTTCCTGTAAGCACCTGCTTCCCCTCCAGCTTGTTTCGCCTCTTTCTGCTCTGTGACTTCTTTCTTGCCTTGAAGCTTGCCCTAGCTTTTATTACAACGAAGGCCAGCACTTCCCACACTCATGCTACTCCTCTTCACATGCTCCCATCTTCCTCCCTGTCCATGGCCTCACTGCCTGAGTGAGCACCCTGTTCTGGCCCATTTCCACCCCTTCTCCCTCACTGAGACCGACTCCCAAGACCAGAGCCCTGCAACCCTTAGGGGTAGCACCCCAGAACACACACATAGCACAGCCCTTCTTTCCCTCCGCAGCCTGAGCTGCTGCCACGTTACCTGGAGCACCTGCGCCAGGCTCTTGTGGCTTCTCATTCCTCCCTGCTCTTTTCCTGACATCGCCGTGGTCCTTCAGGAGCTTGGAACTAACCAAATCAACCTCCCGCTCAGCTCTGTTCGGAACGCCCTTCAGTGACTTCTCACGCTCTTCTGATGCAGACCCAAATGATTAAGGGTCTGCTAGGCCCTCAATAACTCATGTCCATCCTTCTGTTCTCCGCTGAAATTTGAATTCTGCAAAGAAGCCTTTCCTAACCTGCCAGTCCAAATCAGAAACCTGTGTTATTAGCCCGACATTACACTTACTTTTCCTTCTTAACACTTACCCCAATTTAGAGTTGCCTATTTATTTGCATAGCGTCTCTCCCACACCAGACGGTGAGCTCCAGTATGATGGCGTCAATTTCCTCCCCTGTTGTGTGTCACCACCACCTAGCCTAGCACCAAGCTGGGCAGACTGTGGAACGAATGCACAGATCAACAGCTCTGTCCTGAAATTCCTCCCCCTGTGCTTCCAGGCTGGCGCTGCTGCCTGTTCTCCTAACGTTCCTTTGTCTGTTTTGCTTGCTCGGTCTTATTCTTCTGTGTGTCCGTTTCCCAAGATTCAGCTCCTGGTCTTCTGTTTTCTACTTTGCTCTGAACAACCCCGTCCTATCACCTCATTGGTGGTTTTCATCCCGGCAGCCTCAAACATGTGTGGCCCGCCCTGTTCAGAGCTGAGCCTCGGACCTCCGTATCTCGTGGTCTCCATGATACCTGCAGGTCACTCCAACTGGGCTCCTGCTTCAGATTTCACTTCCGCCTCATTACCCTCCTCCCTAACTGTGATGGCTCCTTCCTCTTCATTACCTCCACCTGCCTGCCCCTGCTGCCATGAAATACCATGCTGTTGTTCTTCCTCCCTTCCCCCAACAGGAACCATCTCCTTCCAGGCCTTCTTACTACATAGCAGTCCTCGTCGTGACCTCATCTTATTACATAAGACTTTTAACCCTTAGCTTTAAAGATCCTGGTCACTCACTGTCCCCTCAGACCATCACACCCAGTCTCAGTTCCCATGCTGCTTCTCCCGCCAGGAATGCTGGCAGAGTCTTGGCCCATCATTGTCTGGGTTGGGGTGGGGGGTAGGGAGATGGGGAAAGACCACATTTTATTAGGGGCATGTTATAATTCTGGCATGTGACTCAGCATTTTGTATGCACAGAGTACGAATGTGGCTAAACGTGGGGATAACAGGGACCATTTCTGCAGCGCTCTCCAGGCTGCAGAGCACGTGCTCTGAGCAAACGACAGATCCACTGGAGACTGCCAGCCTCCATCCGCAGGGGAGTATCCTTCCTAACAGAGCCTCAGGCTCTCCTGAAATGTACTGTCCAGTTTCTTCCTGGTGCCAGCTCCCTGGTCCCTCCTGGTATATGACTTAGACCTGCTCAACAGCCAGAGTTGCAGGGCCTTCGATCATCTCTCTAAGCCTTGTCTTGGTGGCAAGACGACAGAAAGGCCTAGAACTGATGGACTTTGAAGCCTTCCTACAGGCCTTTCCTTGAGTTGCTGTTTGGGACCTACTTCCAGGAACTCAAGTGCTTGTTTTGTATGATTCCAAAAGAAGAGGTTTGCACTGCTGCTTAAAAATGTAATTAGCATCGTATTTTAACAACATTTTGACAAGAATTGCTTCCCGACAATGCTGAGAAATCTGCAGTGCAGACTCCCTGGTGCCACTGTCAAGAGTGAGTGATACTGAAGCCCCATGCTCCCTGGAAATAGCGGCTGTGAGGGCTGCTCTGGCCTCATCCTCATTCTCCTTCCCCTACACGGGCTCCGAGGCCACGCTCAAGGCCGGCATTGCTGGTTTAGGCTCTTTCACAGTGTGCTCGCCCAGGCTCTCCGTCATTCCACAGACGAGGAGGGAGGGGAGATGCTGCCTCCCAGATGGAGCAATTCAGAAATGCATTGTATCTGGGACTGGTTGGACTCAGAGCCTCTGTTTGCAGTTCTTCCAGCAGCCAAGGTAAGTTTACAGTCGTGACACCCCAAGGCCACAGAACAGTAGGTTCCACTGCACTTCTGCTTCCCTTACTGGCAGGATGACAGAGCTTCAGGTAAGGACCCACATGCCGGTCATCTCCCAGCGCATCTTCTCACCTGTCTGCTTCCCTCCCAGGTCACATTTATCAGAATGGAAGGGGTGGCCAGCAGGACTCAGGACCCTAACCTCGCCATCTCTTTGAAGAGGGGTGAAAGGGACTGGAGTGAAAGAAACAGACTTTGGGGCCGCCCCCTACACACACCCCCTATATATTTCTCAGATGTGAAGAAAAGTAGCTCAAAACCCAAGAGTCAGTGCCCCCAAAGAAGTGCTGAATTGAAGACGAGCCTTGATTTTAAGACTCACCCCCAGCCAGGGCCATCCTCACCCCAGGGCCCTCTGCTCCCCATCTTGGGTCCCACCTGAGGTTTGTTTCTGCCACTGGCTCTAATCTCTGCCCTTCCTAGTGATGAGCCAGCCCACTGTGATTTCCAGATGCAGCTTTTCCACCCGTGCTCCAGAAAAAGCCCCAGCCCCTGGGCTCGCCGTGCCTACTCACGCCAGCCTGGCCCCGCAGTTTTCTCCCTCGATGTCACCTCCAGCCACGTTTTCGGTGTTGACGGACTCGGTCTCACTGGTGGGCATGCTCACTGCAAGAGTCAAAGGGAAACAGAGCAAGGCATTGAGGGTGGGGAGAGAAGGGAACAGAAGAGCATTCGTTTGCAACACGCTCACTGCAAGACCCAGTGCGGGTTGGCAGAAAGAGAGCCTGTGTGCACTGGCTGGCTAATCTGCACAGATCCCCTTGACTGACACGCCTGCTGCTTGTCCAGGGCAGGTTTTGCTGCCAAGAACACTGTAAACTAATGGAAGTATGGGAGGACATCTGGTAATAAGAGCATTTTACCTGACAGGATACATCCTGAAAAAACTGACCACTGCATCTCTCCTCTCCACTCTGTGGACTGGAAGAAGCTGCAGAGGCTTTTCCATTTGCAATTACCACTTGCCATTGAAAGAGGAGCTTTCGTGAAAATACATCAGTTTCCTTACTTTATCCCACCCACCATCTCTAAGGGGCTCCATCTCCAAGAGCAGGGACCAGCCTGTTTGTAGAAAGGGCGTGCTTGCTGCTGGGTGGACGGAGGCCTCCCCTTTTTGGCAGTCGGTTACTCCCAGGAGCACAACTGAGACAGAGGGCTTGAGGAGAATGGCCATTCCCAGAGCCATGCACTAAGACTCAAACTAGCCCCGGAGACATCAGGAGTGAGGAGTGGAAGTGTGCAGTCCACACGATTATGTTTAATTGTGGTCAGAAGACAGCCTGCAGGGATACTATTTCCCTTTTCAGCCACCCTGACATTCCCATGTCAACAGGTTGACTTGGATATAAGCCGTTTAACTCAACTTGTCCACCCTCCTCCCAAGGCAGCTGTGGGCTGAATTTCCAGAACAATGGGAGTTTTCTAGCTTAGAACCCAGTTTGGTGGCCTGAAAGAAGTCATTATTATTATTATTATTATTATTTTTTTTTTCTTCTAAATAAAAGTTTGACTCAAATCATTTTTCTTCACCTTCCATCACTCTCTTACTATGACACAATGCGTTCCTTAGCTCTGTAACCCTTATTCTTTAGAGTGGCCATCATATGTTAGTCCTGGTTCTGCTGTTCCTCCAGAATAGAACCCCTCATCTGCTGAGAAAGCCGCCAGCCCTCAGCAGACACAGAATCTGCTGTTAGTGAGGGATTGGCCTCCGGTGACAAGTCCCCGTGAGGCTGCCAGCGCCCAAGAAACACTTCTACTGGTCGTACGGATAAGGTTGATGGATGTGGATTTTTCCTGGTTTCCTTTCCTTCAGATTAAGACAAGCCAGGTTGGTGAGAAGAGAATCATTTCAAGCACATGAAAGATACAAAAGGTCCATGTCTTACCATATGTTTGGCTGTTGTGTATGAGACCTCTCTGACCTTTTTAATAAAATTGAATTAAAAAAAATGCAGATGTCATTTCATAGCACTCTAGAGCTAGGTGAGGCTTTAGAAACTATCTGGCTCTAACTCGTCCTTCTCACTCTGCTGGAGAGGAAAGTGAGGCCAGAGAAGGGATGTGATGCCTGCAGCCACGTGGTGTGTTCGAGGAGGCCCGGGACCAGGGCACAAGTGTCACACCCCCTGCACCATGTTCATCTTGAGTGCCCCAGTCTCAACCGCCTCTGTACTCTACACCCTAGGCAAAGACAAGCTTCTTAAAGCCTACTAGGCTCTGGGAGCACCACAGCAGAGCAGTGAGTAGCCAGACAGGGGCACTGAATTCCACAGCATTACACTCACTTTAGTCTGAAGTCTGGAGGGGCTGGTGAGACCAGCCCTTAGGGATAGTTTCAGGCCTGGGAGCTGGGAAAACGGGCCTTCAGAGCTTGCCAGGGGCCCTGCTCAAACCACACTAAGGAAGCCATAAAATGGAAGCACCCTCAGTCTTCCAATCCATCTATCTCCAGCCATCTCGGCCTTAAGTTTTTTTTTTAAATTTAAATTTTTTATTTTTTAGCTCTCCACCCTCTGGACATCCTTGCTTGAAGGGCCAGGCCATGTAGAAAAAGTTCTATGACTTTGTGACACTTGGTTCCCAGAGCCTTATGTGTGAGTACAGTGCTGTGGAGGTGGCCATGCTAGGCTTGGAAAGACAAATGAACTTGGAGGGGCAGGCCCGGGCACTAGAAATAAGGACAGCACCTTCTAAATCGAGGCACTGCCTGTACTGGTTCCAACCGCGCATTCACAGTGTCCTTACTCTAGGCCAGCACTGCCCAAAGGAAGAGCCCCTGGAGGAATAGCTCTGCCAGCTGTCACACCCACTGACTTTATACATATGAATCAATGATAAGGCAGTGCCTTTGAGGGGGACAGGTTGCCATCCCTTCACGAACACACACACACACACACACACACACACACACACACACATAACATATATACGTACACATATATGCACACACACAGAACTACTACGGCACAAGCCATCAAGAGAAACACCTCCCGTTCTGTCTCGTATGCACCCACACACATTTACACACACAGAGCACAGGGGGACATTACCATGGGTTTCTGTGGAGTGCCTAAACCAAGCAAACTTCCCTTTCTTCTGATCAAGCATGCCCGCCGGAGTGCCTCCTTTCACAGACAAGATGGTCAGTGTCAAGAACCAGGAACAAGACATCAACAGAGCACACTCAGTCAGCCACGGGCGAAAGAAAGAAACAAGGAACTCAGCTTTCACATAGAACATCCATTTTTATCACAGAAAATAAACAAAAAAAAATTCAAAGCAATAAATCAAAACATATAGGAAAACAACAAAATAGAACCAAACCCCCAACTCACATGAATTAACATCACAAAACAAATGATGACCCTGGAGAGAAGGAATTACTCCAGGAGAGAGAGGCTATCTGGCATATCTAACGAAAGACTTTGAGAGGGCTTCCTAGGAGGGGGCTGCCGCTCATCCCTGCTGCTTCCTTAGGGAGCTGTTGCCCTTTGCAGGCTCAAGTGGGGTCACTGTTAAAGTCTAGCAGTAGCCCTGGTATCCTCTTCATCCCTACCCAATAGCCAGGTGACTTGTCTCCTTCCTCACATGGGACCACACTGCAAAACTTTCACCTGTAGTGGATTCAAGGGTTTCCTTGCCATTTGCACCCAGATGGAGTCACTTGCAGGTGGAAGAACAACCCATTGACCTAGTTGCTCCTTTGTTCAGTTCAATAATTCATTTCTTTTTATTTATTTATTTATTTATTTATTTATTTATTTATTTATTTATTTATTTTTTGAGACAGGGTCTCGCTCTGTGGCCCAGGCTGGAGTGCAGTGGCGTAATCTTGGCTCACTCCAAGCTCTGCCTCCCGGGTTCACACCCTTCTCCTGCCTCAGCCTCCCAAGTAGCTGGGACTATAGGTGCCTGCCACCACACTCGGCTCATTTTTTGTATTTTTAGTAGAGACAGGGTTTCACTGTGTTAGTCAGGATGGTCTCGATCTCCTGACCTCGTGATCTGCCCACCTCAGCCTCCCAAAGTGTTGGGATTACAGGCGTGAGCCACTGCGCCCGGCCAATAATTCAATTCTATTCAGCAAAGACCCATCAAAGGCCTAGGGCTCATACCCAAAACATATATGTATCTGCTTTTAATTAGTTTAAATGGGCCAGTAAGTTGTTAAACTGCCTGTCAATGGGTGGTCATTTGAGGAAGTTTGTAAATAAGGGAGAAGAATTCTGTGAGTTCTGCTAGGTCTGGGCTACAGCTAAAGAGGAGAGTGCTCCAGAAGAGTGTGAAGACACTAGCCACTGCACGGGAGGGTGTGAAGACTCCAGCCACTGCACAGGAGAGCATGAAGACACCAGCCACTGCATGGAAGAGTGTGAAGACACCAGTGACTGCACGGGAGAGTGTGAAGACACCAGCGACTGCACGGGAGAGTGTGAAGACACCAGCCACTGCATGGAAGAGTGTGAAGACACCAGCCACTGCATGGGAGAGCGTGAAGACACCAGCCACTGCACGGAAGAGTGTGAAGACACCAGCTACTACATGGAAGAGTGTGAAGACACCAGCCACTGCATGGGAGAGCGTGAAGACACTAAACACTGCATGGGGAAGGCGAAGATCTGTAGGGACTTGGAGTTCTGGATGTCAAGTGCTTTAGCTAATTGCTCAGATAAAGTTTTCCGATTTCATTTGAAAGAACTGGCATGAGCTGTGCCTCTGCGAGGTCACTATGCAGGGTGCAAAAGGAATTGTGGTTTTTGCATTGTTGGAATTTGCCATTTGGTATTGAAATACGTTCTTAAATAAATTTGGTTATGTTATACTTCATTTTAATGGGCATTTCTCTTTTTTTGTTGTTGATGTATTACTTGCTATTTATTTTATGTTTATTTTAGACTATGGAAATGATGTTAGACAAAGAGCAAATTCGAGTGATTTGGGTCATAAAGCAGTGGAGATAACTTGCAACATCAACAGCTCATTTGGCCCAGGAACTGCTAATGAACGTCCACCGCAGTGGTGGTTCAAAAAGTTTTGCAAAGAAGACAAGGAGTATAATGAAGAAGATGAGGAGCATAATGGCAGGCCGTGGGAAGTTGACGACAACCAATGGAGAGCCATCATCGAAGCTGATCCTCTTACAACTACACGAGAAGTTGCTGAATAACTCAATGTCAATCATTCTATGGTTGTTTGGCATTTGAAGCTTATTGAAAGGTGAAAAAGCTCGATAAGTAGGTGCCTCATGAGCTGAGCAAAAAAAACCAAAAAAAAAAAAAAAAAAACCCCCCCAAAAACCACATTGTTTTGAAGTGTCATCTTCTCTTATTCTACTCAACAACAACGAACTATTTCTTGATCAAATTGTGATGTGCGAGGAAAAGTCGATTTTATATGACAACCAGCAATGACCAGCTCAGTGGCTGGATGGGGAAGAAGCTCCAAAGCATTTCCCAAAGCCAAACTTCCACCAAAAAAAAGTTATGATCACTGTTTAGTGGTCTGCTGTTAGTGTGATTCACTACAGCTTTCTGAATCCCAGCAAAACCATTACATCTAAGAAGCATTCTCAGCAAATCAATGAGATGCATCAAAAACTGCAATGCCTGCAGCTGGCATTGGCCAACAGAAAGGGCCCAATTCTTTTCCACAACAGTGCAGGACCGCGTGTCGCACAATCAATGCTTTAAAAGTTGAACCAATTGGGCTACAAAGTTTTGCCTCATCTGCCATATTCACCTGACCTCTTGCCATCCAACTACCACCTCTTCGAGCATCTCCACTTTTTGCAGGGAAAATGCTTTTCACAACCAGCAGGATGCAGAAAATGCTTTCCAAGAGTTTGTTGAATCCGGAAGCATGGATTTTTACATAACAGGAATAAAAATCTTATCTCTTGTTGGCAAAAATGTGTTGATTGTAATGGTTCCTATTTTGATTAATAAAGATGTGTTTGAGCCTAGTTATAATGATTTAAAATTCATGGTCTGAAATCACACTTTCTTTTGCACCAACCTAATATCAATGAGTGGCAGCGAATGCAGGCAGGAAGTCGGTCACCACTCACAGAAGGAAGCATGTGCCCTGCTGAACTCATGGGTGGCCCCATCACCTCCAGGAAAGGCATGAGAGAAGACGCAACCCAAGTCTTAGGTTTTTCTATATTTCATCCTCTTCTCCTAGAACGCAGATTATACTCAACGGACTTCCTTGGATGTTGCCTGGTAAGGAGAATTTTGGAGACGGGCTAGTGATAGAAAAGGGCCATACCTATTTTTAACCTGAAGGGCTGTGTCTCACACACTCATCTTTAAGGTACAAAGTGTGGAATGAACAGAGACTTCATACCTGGCAGGGTTTTTTTTTTTCACTTCTCGGAAATCCCACATGCAAAAAGCACTGAGAGTTAGGAGCTGAAATGAGCCACTTGGTTCAAGTTTCCCTTCTAGGGAAAGGTATGTCTCAAACAGTCACTAACATGGGACTCTCATAATGAATGGTCTTTTATCTGGAGATGTAGGGGGTGGACGTAGGCTGCCAGTCTCCACGTTTCTATGTGCGTGGTGGCTGTCTGAGGGGATGAGAGCCCTGCTTAGTGGTGGGGAGTCCAGAACACCGACACCTTCCATGCAGAAGCGTTATTCAGCTTTTGGCTCTGACATCCTAAGTGTCCTATCTTGTCCAGTTTCAGAAGGGACTGTATGATCACTTTATAAACCCGAATTTGACCAGGGCTGGTCTTTTATGGGGGCCAAGTTGGCAGTCAGCTGCACAGAAAATGATCTGAAGAGCAACTAAATCATCTCCCTGGATCGTTCACGGAAGTCTCAGATCTTTCTTTTGGGGCATGGCATATATCTAAAGTTCCTTTCTGAAATAAAAATATCTCACCTGGAAGAAGCAATATATGAACCCATTAGTGCCTATTAATTTGTGATAGTTTATCCCATAAGCACCTGCAGGAATAAAATGGTGAAATGGTGTTTGTGTTCCTATTATCAAGGGATTACCTAGTGGTATCAAAGCTGATTCCTCAAGGAAAACTTCTAGGAAGCTGAATGTCCAAATTGTTGAAAGTTTAGAATCATGAATGCTGGATACTTACTCAATGGATGAGATGGAAAGCCTGACCCCTCCCTTGGCCATTCAAATGAGGAGTTGGTTGGAAACTAAGGGGCACCTTTTCTCTAAAGGCAACCTACTCCAATGTCCTTAGAAGTGAAGCTTGATTGTCTGCTCATCTGCAGGCAATGTCATACTAGCACATCCTTTATAAGGCACAATATGCTTTATCGAATGGATCTGGGAAGGAGAATGCTGGGGGAGAATGCTGGGGAAGAAAGCTAGACAGGAAGCTTGTTTTCCAGTTTTCTAACTTCCCTCTTACCAGGTGCTGTGGACCAAATGTGTTTCTCTGGGCTATCCAGTCCCTTGCTTCTGTTGAGAAGACTTCACAAGAAAATGAGATTTCTTTGAAAGTGTAAGAAACATCTGCCAGCAGGAGTGGCTGGCCTCTCAGGAGATTTGCTAAGAAAATGCCCAGTCTGTATTCTGGAACTTGGCTGGTAGCTCAAGATGGCTAACATCGCTGCATTTTTAGTACTATTATCAATGGCTACAGCAAGTTGTATGGCCAACTTGCCAATAACTGATTACATCCTTTAATCAGCGTCTTCTCCCTCCGACCCCACAAACACATACTCTTGGTGGCCACTCTTGCTTGAACAGTGCTTAGTAGGACTATTTCTATGTCTCTAGAGAGGTGCATAGTTATTGTCTTACGGCAACCAATGTCTCCCCGACCTGCTTTGGGAACAGTTGTGTGACTACTGGGGAGATTATAAAAAGTCATTTTCTCCCTGGGATAATCTCTTGAAACTGGAAGCATGCCAGCTGTGCTAGTGGGGGAGGACTAGAGCTAAGCCATTGTGTAGATTGCCCTTCCTTGGTGTTTGGGCTTGCAAACCCTCTGAGGGTTTACTCGCTGAAATTTGGGAATCCTCCATTAAACACCAGGTGGTGCTTTGAAAGTATGGCTGCAGCGATCAGCGGGCCAGCCTTTCCACAGCTGTGGTCAACAGAGAATGGGCAGGCTCAGAGCACACAAGCCTCACTTTTCCCCATAGGAAGTGAGCTCTCTATAAAACGAACGACTCTCCTGACAGTTCCCCATATTGCTGAAAGCAAGTCTCCAAGTAGTGAATCTGCTGCGGGCTGTGCCAGTGTGTGAACACTCACGTTCTCCTTAAAAAGAAATTGGATCTCATTTAGCCACCATGAGGCCAGCATGATGTGCCCAAAGATGACCAGAGTCATCCACATGAATAAAACATGGCTCCAGAAGGGGTTTTGGCAAAGGATTGAGAGTCAGAACCACTTTAGTTTTGATAAAAAAGAAAAAAAGGCACTAAGGTGACAGCAAGAAATCCACGAAGGAAACAGTGAGGAAAATCTTCTTTGGTGCCCGCCGCTGTAGTCTCCTTTCCTTCCTCCCTGCCACCTCCTGACTCCCTTCCTTCCCGTCCCGAGACTGGCAGGACAGGGAGGACCATCCTCCTAGAGAGTATCCGGCCTGTTCCTGACGCCCCCGTCTCAGAGCTTTTTATGTGTCATGACTGAGTGAGTGGCACCAGAGCAAAGCTCCACAGGAGAGAACCAGGGATGGATGTGGGGCGAGATGAAACAATCTGCCTCGTTCCGAAACCTTTGGTCACCCAAAATAGCTTTGACTTTGTCCCGGGGATGGAGCTTTGTAATGTCCTGATGTGCCTGTCAGCAGGAGCGGCTAGCCTCTCATGAGATTTGCTAAGAAAAATGCCCAGTCTGTATTCCGGAACTTAGCTGGTAGCTCGTTATCCAAGGCCAGAGAGCTCACCAGCCGCTGTCAATCTTACGCCTCCTCCGGGAGGAAGAGGGTTGATGCCTCAGGCCCAGACATCCCAGGCAGTGGCTAGGGGTATCGGGAGCACTGCTTGCCCCACCCAAACTTCTCCAGGGTGGTGGGATGTCATACAAGGCCAACGGCTGAGTCCAGGTCACCAGTCTGCTGGGATCCAGTGTCCAGGCTTCCAGGCACTCCAGGATGGAAGGGAGGAATCGACTTTGCCATATACTTGGCCAGGCGCCCATCTTACTACATTTTTTTTGCATATGAGTGGCATAATTTGTATTTATTTTCTCAAAGTACTAATCAGACTTACGGTTAACAAGCAAAAGGATTCCTCATTTCCTACCTCATTGACTCCAATCTGGTATCTAAAACGCCCTGTAATTTGGCTTCATCTTATCTGCTATGAGTTGAGTTATATCCCCTCGGAAATTCAGATGCTTAAGTCCCAGCTCCCCGTACCTCTGAGCGTGGCCATATTTGGAGACAGAGTCTTGGAGGAGGTCATTAGATTAACATGAGGTCATAAGGGTAGGCTGAATCCAGTGTGACTGGATCCTTAGGAGCAGAACAACAGTGGCCACCGACAGGTACAGAGGGAAGACGATGTGAAGATGCAGAGACAAGACAGCCACCTGCAAGCCAAAGAGAGGCCTGGGGACTGACCCCTTTTCCCTCGCGACCCTCAGGAGGAACCAAGCCCGCCAGGACCTTGATCTCAGACTTCCAGCCTCTAGACTGACAAAATCGGTTCCTGCTGTTCCAGTCCCTGGGTCTGTGATACGCTGTTAGGCAGCCCTGGCCGACTAAGACACTGTCGGTACCCTCTCATGTCCCGAGACTTCCTGCAGAAACTCCACCCATACTGGGTTGCCCTCCTCACCATCCTTCAACAGGCCGGCTCCCTTCCAACCCCTGGTCTTTCCCATGCACGGGGCCCTACGTCATGCCCTGCGCCTGGAGTGCCTGTCCACCTCCCTGCACGTATTCCAGGGGTCAGCGAACTGCAGCCTGCCCTGTCTTTTTCAGCACAGTCCTCCTGGGACTGCTATGCCCTGGGTGTGCCGTCTATCACCGTTCTCACACCACAGCAGTGGAGTGGAGGAGCTTCAGTAGAGGCTCTGTGTGGCCTGTAAAGCCTTTGATATTCACTCTCCGGCCCTTTCTAGAAGAAGTTGGCTGACCCCGATCTACCCAAATTTCATCCCTTCTCAGAGGCCCAGTTCACATCTGTGGCAGCTCCCAGGACCACCCTCCTGCCCACCGAGTCTGCTCTTCTGAGCTCTTGCAACACTGGAGTCTGTGAGAATTTTAAGTAAAAAACTGGATCTGTGTTTTGGTTTCACCCTCTCCCTAGAATAACATTTCATATCATCATGGAGTTTTAAGGGGACTCCTAGGTGCTGGACAGTTGACGTCTGTCCTCAGACCCACTCCCCTCCCCTCTCCCCGGGCCTGGTGCTCCAGGAAGCTGACCTTGCTTCCCGCTTGGGCCGGCCAATGGGCAGCACTAGCAGGACATCTGTGGCTGGACCCGAGGAGAGAGAGGTGGGGCGTCCACTCCCCAACTCCAGCACACAGGGTGGGTGTAGACTAGCTGCTTCTTGCTGCCCAAGGCCACATGTCTGCCCCATGGCCCTCTCCACATAGCTGCTCTCTGACTCCGAGGATGCCCCTCACTTAGTTCCTCCAGCCTTTACTGGTAACAGATCCACACAGCTGCTACCCTGGGGTACTTGCTGGCTTCCTTAAACCCTGTCTGCATCTTTATGAAACCCTCCTTAAGTCACCTAGTTGAAGAGTACTTTCTGTTTCCATGGAGACCCTGACCGACATACCCCTATGGCACAGGCAAGGTAGATATTATCCCCACTGACAAAACAAAGTGTAGTCCCCAAAGGCTGAAGTTAGGTGCCCAAAGGGAGAGCTAGTAAATGGCAGAGAATGATAGGTCTTGAGTCCAGGCCTTTTTCAGCCCCATCAGGTGACGTTGCTGGAGTGCACATTTGCAGGCTGGGCTGCTGATGAGAGCTGGTGGTGCAGGGGCCTGTAGCAGGGTTGTTCCAGCCTCACAGCAGAACAGAACTGAGCGACCGGGTTGTGTTACTTCCCAGGAATGCAGGAACTGTGGCACGGCACGTTTCACCTGATTTAATTTTCTCTTTCAGAAAACAATAACTTGGAAAGTTATTCTTTATGACTCTTCTACGGTTGGATAGATCAAGCACGTGGCCACATGTATTCTCAAGTGCATAGGTGAAGGAACTCTTCATATGCATCTGCCCAGTTTGGAGTCTTAGGAGTCTCTAATCCTGAGTCCAGGAAAAACAACAAAGACAGTCCTTGCCTTGGCCTTGCCCTAAGTAGCTCCAAAACTTTGACAGGTCACAGTAAAACTTTGGTCTCTTACAAGGATAAATTGAACCGGAGGGTAAACTGAGGATTTCTTCTAAGGAAAAGAAAGGAAAGGAAAAGCAAAAGAGAAAAGAAGGTTGTAGAAAAAGAGGAAAGAGTGGATGAGAGAAAAAGAGAAGAGAAAAAGAAACATGGTCCCCAGGCCACAGCAGCCTGCTTGGGTTAAAAGGTCATAGAGAAAGGTGCCATCGGCTTCCAGAACCTTCTCAACAACTCCCTGCCAGCCCAGGCCCAGCTAGGCTTCCTCTGCCTAAGCAATTAAAACCTGGTTGATTTTAAGCCATCAGAAAGTAAATATAAAACAGGATTAAATATTAAGAAGCCAAACAAAGTGGCCTTATTAAAAAGGCACAATAGACGCACGCTCTGCCATCATCATAATTATGATCACTGCTATAAACTGGGAGGAGGCATAAATGCCGCCCTTGATCTGCAGCCATAATCCAAAGAAGAAAGCCAGGGTTATTGTGATCTCAGCAGGCCATAAACATCCGGTGCTCCCAAGCAGAAAATTTCTCTGCACCATTAAGGCACCACGGAGTCTGTCAGGCTGCCTTGGTTATTGCTGCTGGGTTGGTGGGGAGGTAGACGGGGCAGGGAGGGGGCAGGGGCAGGAAGTTTAGCTGCACCCAGCTTTAAACTTTGACACACACCCTCTCCCACCCCCACCCCACCTTCACTAGAGATGGCAGGGCAGCCTGGGACATGCTCAGACCCTCGGGGACCATGGGGAAAACAGACTATCTGACCACACAGGAGGGCGAGACACTCGAAGGGGAAAACACAGCTTGCCTGCAACCATTAGGGATGGGACAGGGATCTTCTAGACATGCAGTGTGGTGGTCTTTCTCTAGAGGCCTCCTTTGGAAACCCAGTTCTCACTACTAAAAGGACGTTAGTCGTGTCCTTTTAAGTGCTAAGTGCCACATGGCAGATGGCACCCATGTGGTATGATTGGAAAGGGATAGAGAATGATTTGCACCCCCAATCCTCCTCCAACTCGGTTCCATGACACCTAATGGCCATTCCTTGATTTTAAGGCCTGGTCCCCCGAGTGTGCAATAGCGACATCAGCCATTTCTATCTTCATATTAACAGTAACAGCTCAGTTTCTCAATCACTCACTACATGCCAGCTATTCTTCCATGCACTTTATATATATTAACTGATGTAATCCTATGAGAGAGGCATTAGATGTCCCCATTTTTTGGATGAGAAAATTGAGGCTTAGAGAATTAAGTCATTTACTCCAAGCAAGTACCAATAAGATTCAGGATTTGAACCCAGGTATATCTGATGCCAAGTCCATCCTCTTAGCTATCATGTCTATTGATGAAATTATAAAGCCTTTTCCTATCTATCATGAGACAGCAAGGGTAAGAGAGCCCTGAGGATGTGCTGGCATCACTAAGTGGAGGAGAAGGGCAGTGGGTGCAGGTGGTGGTCCTGGGGAGAAGGCACTTATTTTATGACCATGCCCAGGGCCTCCCTGCTGGCTCCTCTGGGCAGAAGGAGGCAGTCAGCAGGCAGTGTGGTTAGGAGCATGGGCTCGGGGGCCAGGGGCCTGAGTTTGGATCCTGGCTCTGCCACTTGGAGCTATGTGACCTCACTCTTCTGTGGCTCAGTTTCCCCAGTGTAAAATGGAGATCTTAATCATAACATCATTGCAGTCAGAAGGGGTCTGTAGGATTGTAGGCCAGCCCTTCATTTGACTTTTTATTTTTTCTGAAACAGAGTCTCACTCTGTTGCCCAGGCTGGAGTGCGGTGACACGATCTTGGCTCACTGCAGCCTCCAGCTCCCAGTCTCAAGTGATCCTCCCACCACAGCCTTGAGAGTAGCTGGGACCACAGGCATGCACCACCCTACATAGCTAATTTTTAAATTTTTTTGTAGAGACAAGGTCTCACTATGTTGCCCAGGTTGGTCTCGAACTCCTGGCCTCAAGCAATCCTCCCGCATAGCCTTCCAAAATGTTGGGATTACAGGCATGAGCTACTGTGCCCCACCTAGCTCTTCATTGTATAGGTGAGAATGCTAAGGTCCAGAGAGGGTCATCGGCTTGTGCAGAGTTGCAGAGGCAGACGATGGTGGAGTTTCGAACCTCTTTCCACCATCAGTGCTGCCTCCCTTTCTCACTCACCATTGATGCACATCACGGAGAGGCCAGGAGCCCACCCTTGGTCAGAAAAGCGTCCGGGATGGACACAGGCCCCAGGCTCCCTCTCCTGTACAGAAGTCAGAGTTTTACTATGGATGAGTTTTGACGTTTGCACCCTGTTCTTTGCCGTTCACAAAGCTATGCAGAGCTCACGATTTGCCCTCATTGTTCTCTCGTCTCTTGACCCCATCTTTCCTGCTTCACTGCTTTCTGCTGCTGAAGACCAGGTCAGATTTCCTGCAAGGAGGCTCTACAGGGGCCCAGCACTATCTTGAAGGCCGTGAACAGCCACAGAGGGAGAGCCGTCTCGAGTACGGAGCAAGACTTCCTCAGACAGGTCTCATTTGTGTCTTCCTTTCCAGCAGGCAAATAAATTGCTGCCTTAAATTTCTAGGGTGCCGCCATTGATGACATTTATGTGAAGTGAGTCATTTTAACTCCAACCCCATGGTGTCTCTTCAGCCCCATAATTTCATGAATGAGTTTATGTGCAGCTGTCAGGGTATCGATCAGCTTGCCCCGCTACATGGCACGCCCTTTGCTTTAATTCTTCTCCAACTCTGCCTGCTGGATGCTTGCAGTTTGTGTTCCTCCTCCTTGCCCTGGTGCAGTCTTCGCTCCATCTGGCTACTTCATGTGTGTTTTTTTATTTTTATTTTTTATTTTTATTTTTTTTTAAGACAGGGTCTTGCTGTCACCCAAGCTGGAGTGTGTTGGCGTGATCACAGCTCGCAGTAGCCTAAATCTCCTGGGTTCAAGTGATCCTCCTGCCTCAGCCTCCCAAGTAGCTAGGATTACAGGCCCACACAACCACACTGACTAATTCTTTTGCCTTTTTTTTTTTTTTTTTTAATAGAGATGGGGTTTCACTACATTGCCCAGACTGGTCTCGAAGTCCTGGGATCAAGCGATCATCCCACCTCGCCCTCCCAAAGTGCTGGGATTACAGGCGTGAGCCACCGCGCCCCGCCTCTGGCTGCTTTTCCTTTTTCTTTTTTTTTTTTTGAGACAGGGTCTCGCTGTGTTGCCCAGGCTGGAGTGCAGTGGCGCAATCTCAGCTCACTGCAAACTCCACCTCCCGGGTTCACGCCATTCTCCTGCCTCAGCCTCCCGATTAGCTGGGACTACAGGCGCCCGCCACCGCGCCCGGCTAATTGTTTGTATTTTTAGTAGAGATGGGGTATCACCGTGTTAGGCAGGATGGTCTCGATCTCCTGACCTCATGACCTGTCCGCCTTGGCCTCCCAAAGTGCTGGGATGACAGGCGTGAGCCACCGCGCCCGGCTCTGGCTGCTTCAGTTACCCACATCTTTTGTGAGAGGTCCTGTGGCTTCACGCATTTCCAGGCTCACTGCTACAGGCAAAGACCCAGGGAGGAAGGGCTTCCCTCTCCCCTGTATCAGGCACACCCCCTTAGGATAGAGGTTCAGTGCTCAGGATCATGTTTAAAGGGGGCAATAATAGAGTTCTTTGATGGGGAAGGGCCAGTACGTCATGTTGTGTCATTTATAGAGAACAGCAGAAAAAAAAAAATGGAAAGGTTTAATTTAGACAAGGAGAACCTAAGAGACCCCACCACCACCTTCCAATATCTGAAGTCTTTTCACACGGGAGGAAGACACTGCCTGCCCAGAGTAGTTCTAGAGGGCACTGCAGCAAAGAAGGAGAACTGGAGGGGGAAGATCGAGCCCTAATGGATGAAACGTTCTCCAAATGGCCTGGCTACCTGGAGAGATGAGGACTTGCTCATTAGCAGAAGTTTCCAGGCAAAGCCTGGGTAAGCATTTGCTGAAGGGGTGGGGAACGTGAAGGTTGAGAGGAGATCTCTTAAGATTTCTTTGCCTTGTAAAAAAAAATTGAGCTGTACAAGAAAGGAGTGGGTTGACTGGATGAAACAGTAAGTTGTTGGTGGGTTGACCGGATGAAACAGTAAGTTGTTGGTTGTAAGGGAACTCTCGGCACAGAGAGAGAGGCGCTCGAAGCCCACACGTAATTATCTCGTCTTCTGGAGGAGTCTTTCTCAGCAGGGACTTCACCATGACATATCACTATCACTCAGCACACGGGACCCTTGGCCTGGCTCCCAGGGCCCTGGGTAAATCGCTTTCACTCTAGCTATTGAACCACACCTTCCCTTTCCAGCATTCGCCCTCTGATCCACGCACTCAGCCCTACTCTCTGCCTCTAGAACATGCCACATGCGGTTCCTCTTGCTTTGACACCATTGCCAGAGGGCTTAATGCATCCAGGGTGCTTGCTGAGAGTTATGTACCTGTGTTGGGGTCTCTGCCCTGCTGCCCCACTCTTGGAATTCCATCCCTACCGCTCCCCCACATGCACAAAAGCCTTCCTACATACCCTCCAACTCCGACCACCTCCCTGAAGGCTCCTTGACCTACATGGCATCCCAGAATGGTCCTTTTTCCTGAGGTATTTACTATTTGTGCCAGGTAGCTTGGTGCTCTGACACATACGGTTCTTTGCTCGTTCATTAGAGAGTCCAGCAGCGTGTGCTATTCAAGCACTCACATGACATCACCTCATTTAATGCTCACAACAACTCGGGGAGACCACTGGGGAAGGCGTCTCCA
Source organism: Piliocolobus tephrosceles (assembly GCF_002776525.5). NCBI lineage: Eukaryota > Metazoa > Chordata > Mammalia > Primates > Cercopithecidae > Piliocolobus > Piliocolobus tephrosceles. The sequence continues at coordinate 2,883,192 of NC_045443.1, read as the reverse complement.
GCCACAGGTGAAGATGAGGAAACTGAGGCTGCTGAGAGCAGAACCGGGACAGGGGCGTAGGTCTTCTCCAGCCTCTGTTCCCTGCTGCCTCCCCAGCCCTGGCGCCTTTGACATGTGCTTCCAGGACAAGGAAGAGTGAGGCTGCCCTAGCCCCACCTAGCAGACTCTACCAGCCCTTGTATCCTGACTCCCCTGTCCTTTCCTCTCCACCGAAGTGCCCAGAGAGCACACACCTCTGCTGCACCAAGCCGCCTTCCCTGGGAGGGCAGACGGGAGTGCCCCAGGGCAGGAGCATGGCTGGGGACTTGCACTGGAGGCATCGGGGCAACCTGGAAAGACTGGCTGGCACTGGGGCACACACCCCAAATTCAGCTTTGTTTCTCCTTCACGCTCAGAGAAGGGTATGAATGAGCATCTTGGGGCCAAGGGACAGGGTGTGTACTGCTTCACTCATTCGATGTTTGATCCATTATTCAGAGCCATTTATCCAGCCACCCACCCATGAGCTCCTTCCTCCCTCCTGGGTTGTTTTGGATAAGGGCCAAGATGTGGGGTCTGGTGGGCAGTGGTTTTCACGCCCACAGCAGCTGGGGCAGCTCTAAGCCAAGCATACTGAAGGAGAAACTGACCCCAAACCAAAAGTGCAAAGAGAACAGATGGGGATGAACACCAGCCTCCGTCACTCTCATTATTCCACTGAACAGCCTCTCCCTCCAGGTCCTTCCTCTCAAGGCTGAATCTGAATCAAAGGCCTTCTTCACCCTTCATCCCTCCTCCCTCTTTGCCCGAATCTTAGAACTATTCTGTCATTTCTCAGGAGAGCTGGGCTGGTTGGGGACGCTGACTGTTCTTTCTTCAGAAGAGAGAAATGGTCTTTGAAATCCAGAGAACAGGGACCACTGTCTTCCACAAGCAAAAGGCCTAGAGGCATGACAGGAAGTGGGAATGCTAATGATCCTGAAATCGACTTGAAATATGAGGCCTGACCTTGGGTTCACCTGGGCCCGAATGCCTGGGGTACACTGCCACCTCTCTGCGACCGCTCTCCTTCTGAGTCTTAAATTCTAGGAGGATTCATGCTGCAGGCTCAGTGGCCCAGGAAACCCAGAAGGAAGGAAAGGACACAGAGGTTCTAATTTGGGGATGGAGTCCTGGTCCTGGTGGATGGAACACAGGAAGGCTCTTGGGGTGAGGAATGGGAGTGTTGGGCTGTGTGGGCTGTGTGAAGACAGGCATCAGAGGGCCCGTCCAGCCAGAGCATGGGCCTTGGGCAGATTCAAGCTGTTCTATCGCTTTCGCTGCTTACATTACAAGAGTAACAACTACCTGGATAGTGAAGTTGGGATGTGCCTGATTTGGGGAAAGCAGAAAGGGGACAGGTGGCCTGTTACTATCTCAATAATACTGTGGGGGAGCGGACCTCCTTGCAGATGGGAGTGACCAAGCACACGTGTTGGAGAGGAAGGAAGGGCTGTGTTGAGGGGTGGGAGGGAGAGAGGCAGACAGAGGCAGAGAGGACCCTGAAGCCCGCCTGGGCCAGAGGCAAGAGGCAAGAGCCCCTCTCTGCTCAGTGCCGGCTCCTTGTTTGAGAAGGCGCATGGTGTAGCAGCTCAGCTCTTCCCTCATAGTCACTGGGGAGGACTAAGGGAGATGAGGTGGGGAATGATCTCAAAGCACAACCCCTCATGGAAAGTAAGGCAGGAGGGAGCGCAGAGACAGAAGAGCAATTAGTGTGAGTAATTCACCATGCCAGGATAATTCACCACACCATCGGGAGGATGCTGCTGCACCCCGGACACTGTCTTCCACTGCCACTCAATAACTGCAGGTGTCAGCTGGAAGAACCTTCCAGCAACGGGGGCTTGCACAAAGATGGAGGGGTTTGTTGTGACTGGTAAGTTCCTACACGGAGAGTATGTAGGAAGCAGGGTGGAGAGACTCCGTAGTGAAGGTGTTGTAGAGGAGTTTCATGCATAGGTGGGGATGACGGGAGAGAAAGAGAGAGCCTCAGGACACCTCCCAGCACTGAGGTTCTACTGTTCAGTGTTCTCAAGGTAAAGATAGACATTGTCAGGGTAGAGGCTCTGGGAAAAGGGCAGGAGAGTGTGGGCCCCGAGGAAAGAGTCAGCTGCTGGATGCATGCTGGCAGAGAAGTTGCCCAGAGTCCTTACACAGTGGACACTTCCTCTCTTGTGACCTCTACTGCCTGGCCAAGATGGGAGAAGCATCTGTTTGCAAAATGAGGGCATCCTCTCCTCAGCTCAGTCACACACTTGTTCTGGAATATAAGACTCCAAGAGAAAGACAGGGCTGGAGGGGGCTTCAAGGGGATTAGAATGCAGAAAGATTAAGAGATGATTAGAGATCCTTTGGGTATTACTTTTACCTATGAGGAAATTGAGGCCCAGGGAGGAAAGGGTTGTTCAGGGTCACAGGGTCAGTTAGTATCAGAGCTGGGACTAGGAACCAGGTCTCCATACTCCCTTTCTAGAGCTTCTTTCCACTCCACTTCTCCTCCTATCACCAGGCTCATGATTCTGGGGGTCTACCATGTGCTTGCCTCTCTGACAAAAGAGAAAGAGGGAAGGCTTTTGAGTCAGATGGGGCGTACCTGGGTGTGAGCCTGGGTAAACCTCCTGTTAGCCAACTGGCCTCGGGCCAATGATCTGAACCTCGCTTTTCTCATCTGAGAATGGAGATCATACCAGTCTCAGAGGGTGAAGTGAGGGCAAAGACAATATGGGCAAAAGGAGGTGCTTGATAAGCAGCTGTCATTCCTCATATTCAATATCAGAGCTCTGAGTGTGTAGGATGCCTGGACCCTGGGCATATGTACTGGGGAATACAAAAGCAAGTGCAGACCAAGAGAAGAATGTCCTTAGGACCCCTTGCTTTGTATCTAAAGGTCACCTGGACACGGTACTCTTACTGGAAGGGATACAGCTTTCTCAGGGCCACCCCCTAAAGATGTCACAGTTAGCCACGCTCCCTCCGGGGCCATCAGCTTCTCAGATGTGCTCCTCATTGCTGTCATTCTCATCATGCAGTATTCATGAAGTTTCTACTGGGTGGTAACAGTCACTTACCTATGGCATGGTCCCTATCCTGGAAACGATCTTTATCATTAATCACAAAAAAAATTGAAGCACATCTGGAAAAAAGAGAGCCGCATTCAACGCCCTTTTGCGCCCCCTTGAATTTTTTTAACCCTAAAGTAAGCCAAGGCCCTGCCAGGGATTGTGTTCTGTTCTCTGAACCCACTCTCTGCCATTCAGGAAAGGTCACTTGTGACCACAGTTTGGGCTCCATGGTGGTCCTTCTGGCCTTGCTCTGGCTGTTCAGTGGGGTCAAGAAGAAATCTTTAGGATGGCCACTGCTACAGATCTCTGTAGCTTAACTGGAAAGAGTTTTCACTTCTATGAACCAGTAATACCAGTACCAGGGCAACATGGGGCCTCAGCTTCTGTCGGGTTTTAAATAGATTTTGGTCTAAACATATTTTTCAATATGCAACAATTGGGTTAGTCTAATGACAAATGTCATCCCCTTCCATTGGAAGAGCAACATGCCATTTCCATTAGGAGTAATGTTTCCTGGCCAGATTAAGGCATGGAAAATAATTTTTGGTCATCAACAATTCCCTTCAGTTTCCCTGATCTGATTAAACTTAGCAACGGAAAAAGGAATTTACAAATTAGATGCTGTCCTCTATTTATTACCAAAATGGTTGCTTTCCACTACAGCCAGGAGATACAGTTGGGATCTCATTACGTCCCAGCTTGTGATAACATTTATTCCATAAATCGCCATTGCAGCCAGTGAATGAAATGAGCATTATGCTGAAGACCACATAATGGATGAAAGGAAACCTCTGCCCCCTTTGAAGGGTGTTGTCCTTTCAAGCCTTAAACGTATTCAGCTTTCTAGTTGTAAAGAAGCAACTCAGAATTTATTCTTGGTATTCTCTTATTTCCTGATGGCTATTCTTAGCTGGCTACCTGGCCTTCTTGAGACAGATGAAAATGAGAAATATTTCTGACACTTCCTTGGACATGTTTGAAGAAGAAAGAGGAGGAGAAATGAGTACACGAAGAAAAACATCATGGGATAATCATGTCCTCCTTGAGAAATGAGAAAAATGTTGACAGGCAAGGAAAGGAAGATTAAAAATTAATGTGTGTGTCTGGTTAATTACATATCCTCTGCTGGATCAGATCCGGCCCAACCTGGTTTTAGATCTGACACAGTGACAAAGCAGGCCTAAGCGATCCATTCTCAGAGGCAGAATTCCAAGGACTTCCAAGCCAAGACCCTACTTTTATCCCCCAGTTTCCAAACCCTTTTCCAACCAATATTCATTGATTGCCTATGCGCCAGGATATGTATGGGATTCTGGTAACACAAAAGTCCCCACACTCAAGATGTACTACCCAGCAGATGGTATCAGACAGATGAATGCCACAGATAACATGCAATGAATACAGCAGATAGGGAGATACTAGAGTTCATGTACAATAAGTACTATGATGCAGTCGTGGGATGGGGTTTTTGGGAGCATGAAGGAGGGGGTAAGACCCTGCTGGGGAGAAGAGGTCGTGAGGATAGGAAAGGCAGACAAGGGATGGTTGACGGGGCTTTGAAGGTGGGGTGGTGAAACCAAGGGCTAACCTCATGAGGTCCACCAAACCTAACTTGCCTCACTGGCTTCTAGTTGATTTTAAGACATATGCAGCTGAAAGTCATGTAGCTAAGCAATATATAACTAAACTTCCACAAGCCTCCTTACAGATAACATCTCTGACGTATAAGTCACCATGGTAATGGTTGCTTAAGTCATTTTTCAAGAACTGGGGTCAGCTTTTGTCCAGTTCAAGCTAGCTGAGACCACTAATCCTCCAACTGCGCCTGCGTGAGTGTCCAGTGGGCGACCTTTTGACATCAGAGGGCCTAAACATCCATCCTCAGATCATGCTAACGATGCCATTTTGTGAACTTGAATCCTAGGAAAAGCTGTGAAGCTTGACTACACTTGCATAGACCACTGACTGCCTCACTTTTCTTTACCCCCCAATCACCTTTCCCCACGCCTTGGACCTTGCTCCTCTATCCCATAAATATCCCTAAAACCCCATCTTTGGGGAAGTGGATCTGAGACCTGCTCTTCCATCTCCTTGCTTGGCTGCCTTGTGAACAAACCCTTTCTCCACTGCAAAACTTGTGTCTCAGTGATTGGCACATGCATGATGGGTAGGGCAAGCCTGGCTTGGTAACAGTGGCAGTTCAGAAGGCAGATGAGGGGCTGGGTTTTCTGTGCAGAGAAATCAGGGTGTGCACCAGTGTGTGGAGGATCGTTGGAAGAATGGGCTGGCTTTCAGGGTGCAGGCAAGCCTGCAGGAAGAAAAGCGCAATTCCAGGAGTCTGTGGACTATAAGATTCTAGAATCAACTGAATTTCTCTGGGGTCTGATGGACTGAAATGATCAGGTTTGGCCCAGGCTTCCGGAGCTAAAGCTAACGTGTGTCAACTTAGAACTACAGAAACAAACACCAGAGCTGGGAGTGGCTTTTACTGACCTAAACCCCTTCCTTTTACAAACAAGGAAACTGGGAGAGGCCAGCTGCAGACTGGCTATTAAGTGGGGCCGTGAAGTCAGGCTGTCTGCTTTTCTCTGGCTCCTGTTAGTTCCTGTACGGCACACGACAATTGTTCAGGCTCAAAACTCTGGCATCCTGTTGGGAGAGGAGGGTCATTCATCCCAGATTGCTGTACTCTCAACTCATCTAATCAAGGGGTAGGACTCCATAGATGAATAGAATTAGTTTACTAAGGAATTATGGAAATTCTAATTAATGGAAATGATTTTATACCATGTAAGAGGTAGAAGAAGAAACTCTGCAGTTTTTGTTGAAGCTTGGGATCTTCTTGATGAAAACCTAGGATGGGTTAGCAAATGACCCCTTAGCTTCCTAGTCAATGCAGAAGTGGGCCAAGGGGTTAGGACCCACCGCGGACACGACTTTTCATGCCAAGCAGATGCGCTCCCCTGTGGGGACAGCAGGGATCCTTTTCTCTGCCTCTGCCAGGCAGAGCAAACATCATGCCAAGCTTTTTCCTCAAAGCTGGACCCAGCTGACCATAGCGAATATTAGTAAATACATCGAGACTCCAATTCTGAATATTCCTGACAAGAAAGGAGCCCTTCATTTCTTCTTGCTCCTGTGTTCGGGGTGTGTGCCTGTGTTAGTAGGTGTGCATTTGGTTATTTTCAGGTAATTTTGTTAACATAATCACTGATATGGGACACCATGATCATATCTCGTGAGTCGTGGACATGAGAGACAATGGTTGGACAGGCTGATTTGAAGCCTGGCATTGAGAAGGTAAACAAAGGCTTTTTCCTTTAAAGCCAGCCTGTCAAGCAAATAATTAAGGCTTTTCAACTTCATCAGTAAGTTGCTGAGAGTCGATTTAGTCTATTACTTCAAGCAAAAGACACAAGTCCCAGTGCAGTTGTCATCATTCTTTTCTTTTCTTTTTTTTTTTTTTTTGAGACGGAGTCTTGCTCTGTCGCCCAGGCTGGAAGTGCAGTGGCCGGATCTCAGCTCACTGCAAGCTCCGCCTCCCAGGTTCCCGGCATTCTCCTGCCTCAGCCTCCCGAGTAGCTGGGACTACAGGCGCCGCCACCTCGCCCGGCTAGTTTTGTTTTTGTATTTTTAGTAGAGACGGGGTTTCACCGTGTTAGCCAGGATGGTCTCGATCTCCTGACCTCGTGATCCGCCCGTCTCAGCCTCCCAAAGTGCTGGGATTACAGGCTTGAGCCACCGCGCCTGGCCATCATCATTCTTTACCAGTGCTGGCCTGGGGTTTGTCTTCGCTTGACCTCTAATCTTCATACACTGCGATCCTGCACACAAGACGCTCACTGAAGTCCTTAGAGTAAGATTCGGGCCGTGTTAGTCAAAACCAGCCTCAGCCTTAGCAAATAAGGTTTCAGAGCATGATGGAGGGAACAGCAAGGGCTCCTCTGCCCAGACATTTTAAAAATGTCTTCATATCCTTTTTTGTAGAATAAAACAAAACACTGAATAACTTGATGAAAATTCAAATATACCTATTTAGAAAGGATAAACCTTTACATTTCTCTTTTACCAAAATTCAAATATATCTATTTAGAAAGGATAAACCTTTACATTTCTCTCATCAAGCCTCTTCTGTTCAGTGGCTCAACGCTGCAGATCTTGGCTGGGGTTACTTTTCCTCAGTGGGAGGAACTAATATGTATTAAGTCTAAATTGCAATGGATGTATATTTTTATGACTGAGTAAATGGCCACGCTTTTTTCTTTCTTCATTCTCTTCTTCGGCTCTCTGCAGCTGCCATGCAGAAGTGAACATGCTACTCTATCACTCCAGGCTACCTTCACCAGAGACCATTCATTCATGGGCTGTGTTTAGAGACTCTTGTGCAAACACGTTTCTTGCCCATCATTTCCTTTGAGGAGGGGTGACTCTGGATGGCACCCCATGTGTGGGCCCTGCTCGTGGATCAAACTGGGTGCAGGAGGAGAGTTTATGGCCTTATCAGTAAAGTGCAAGTTTAGGTTCAAAGCCCGGTGTTTGGAAATGAGGACAACTTCCTGTTCTGTCGTGGAAGGCCCTTGCCCTGTTCCCATGATGCTACCTTTGAGCATGTCCTGTGATTTTTCCAGAGACAGTGTTGAAACCTGCTCATACCTCTCAAAGAAACGGAATCTGGGAGCACTGTCGGCTGGGAGGTGGTCACTCCAGTTGTGATGTGACAGTCCCTGGAACAGCAGCACAGACACTTGTCTTTGGGCCAACAGCCCCCCATGGGGTAGGGTGTGGCTTGGGGATGCATGATTAAGCCCAGGGAATGAGGACAGACTCAGGGACCTGGAGCCCCCTTTATACCCCAGGGTTTTAGGATTCCGTCATTTTTGGATTGTGATGGAGATAACCACGTGGCTAAATAAGGAATCCAGCACCTGCTACCAGGATATAGAAAGAAAATAAAACATACACGAGCCAGCCCTTCTCTCCCCAGCTGCCCCTCTTCTCCTCACCCTCACCCCAGCCTAACGCTGCCAATTGCCTTCTATTTTGAAGAATTCCATCTATCTCCCCAACAGACCACCCTTTTTACTAGGCAACTCCTTAAGCAGATTCTCTGTTGTTTCTGGCCAGGCTTCAGTTCTGTCCCTCCAGCAGTGTGGCTTCAACACGAAGTGACCGCAGTGATTAATAGTCCAGTACTTACAGCAGGTATTATAGTTATTTAAGAGGACAAAGTCTCCTGTTGTATGAGAGTAGAAATCTCTTCTGGAAACACTGCAGCTGTCACCAGAGGCATGAGTATTTCCAGCTGGTGAAGTCATCCTGAAGGATGGAGCCATCGAAGCCCATGTTTGGGGTTGTTACTCGACTTTTTCCTCAGGAGGCACTTCATCATGAGGGCAGGGATTTAATGAGGCTGAGTTACTTGGAATTCTCCATGTGGCACCTTTTAGGGTAAGGGGACCGCTTGTGGGTGTGTCTGTGGTCATGGGTATTAAACAGGCCTTGGAATGCGAAGGGGCAGAGGGTCATGGCAGGGATCCCGCCACGGAGCAGGCAGGACAAACTGACTCCCAGGAAGAGCTCCTCAGAGGGGCGGGGCACTGTGCAACCTCCTCCATCAGCCCTGAGGCTGAACAGCACAAGCTGCTTATCCTGGAGCCTCCAGGATAGGTGCTCAGGGCCTGTCAGCCCTTAGGACCCTATCCCAGTGGATGCAGGCTCTTTCCAATCCTTCCCTGCCTGTCCACTCCCACTCAGGCCTTATCAACCTCTGACTGCCCCCCTGCTCTGCCTCCAGCTTCTCTCTGCTTCCAGCCCATTGTCCACACCCAGCTGCACAGTGAACTTTCGAGGGTAAGCTGGTACCTTGTCATCCCTCTGCTTAAATCTCTTCGGTGGCTCCTCCTTAACCACAGGATAGAGTCCCACTCTGAGGCCCTATGGGACCAGGTCCCAGTCTTTCTGGCCTGATCTTTCTTTTTGGCTTCTCCCCTGTGCACCCTGAACTAAAATCACCAGGAAACACGGGCAATTCCATTTCCTTTCCTTCTGTTAAAAAATATTTTGCTTCTACAACTTTGCAACTGTAGCCTTCTCAGCTTACAAGGTCCGTTTGTGATCTCTTGGCCATGTGACCTGCTGCCAAACTGCAGCAGGGACCCTGTCCTGTGCCCACCCAGCCCTAGCCCTTCTGCCCCCAAGCACTTAGCTAGCGGCTGTTCGCCAGCCCCTTAGAAGTCAGGTGGAACTGGGAGCTGCATTCTGGCCGATGGTGTGTCGGGAACGATGCCCACACTCCCAGGCCTGGCTGATGAAGCCTCCAGCAGGCCCTCTATGCTCCCTCTTCTGCTGGCCTGATGCAGAGCAGACAGGGGAGACCGTGAGGCCGCGGGGGTGGCAAAGCCACCAAAGGGATGCAGCCTTGGGCCCTAAAGACTGGTGCGGCAGAACTCTCCTCCCTCCAATCCCCAGCTCACACTCCACTGTGGAGTGAAAAGTAACCTTTACTGTACTAAAGCAACTGAGATTTCATTTGGGGGCTGCTCATTACAGTGGTCCACCAACCCTGACTGATACGGCACCTTCATGAATCACTCTTGGGGCAGGCAGCCCCTCCCACCCTCTTCCAAACTCTGCTCTCCCTCTTCTGTCCCTCTCCAGCCCCTGGTTCATGACTGCAATTCATCACTGTCACCTGTCTGTTGGTGCATCTGTCTCCTGAACTAGGCTGCAAGTCCCCTCGGGACAGAGGTGCTGTCTATTTATCTTAGTATTCTGGGTGCCCTGTTGGGGCTTAAATGTGCGTTAATGTGCCCATGTCTCTCTCAAGCACTCAGGATGGTCTGGCATGCATGTGGCTCGAGGAGGTTCCCCCAGACACTAGCTACTGCTCCGAGGCCAATGATTCTACTTGCTGTGCCCTTTCCACTAGCTCCAGGGTTCCATGTTCTATAAATCATCCTCCCATGCCGTGCACCCGATGATGGAAATACAATACGTGGCTAATCTCCCTCCATTACTGGATGATAATTTTCCATATCAGCAAGTAGTGAGAAAGGCTGGAGCCGTCACTCTCCCCTCCACTAATAGCCTCTGACAGTTAAGATGTCTTGATGTGGCATGAGCTTCTTATCCCCCAGTGTTTACGGAGAAGGAAGCGTGGAGTGGGTGGGGGAGCCACGGGTAACTGTAGTGTAGGCGGGCTGAGCACTGATTATTGGAGGAAATGGATCAAAGGGAAATTTCGGATGATTCATCTCCTCTGCCATCCCTCTGCTGAGCGACTTTAACTCCCAGGTGTATAGATTCATTTGCAAAGCACCAAATTAAAATCAAATCAGCTCTTTACTGGGTGCCCACTCTGGGCAAGGCCAAGTGGACACAGGCAGGTCCATTCTTAAAGGGACCCATGGCTTTAGGTAGGTGACAGGACTTCTCCAAAGATACCACATGTCAGTGATCCCCGCCACGGGGCCCCGTAGTGCTGAGGTCCTGGGATCGGAGACTTGGAAGTGATGACGCTGTAGCACTGCACAGCCCAGAACCATCAGAGACGGTTTTATGCCATTCCTCGCACTGTACTTGCCAAGGCAGGGAAGTGGTAAGCTACAACTGCCATTCCCAGAGCATTCTGGCTCATCAACACCCTCCTCTAAGCCAGTCTGAAGCAACCCTGAACTGAAGGAAACTCAGATAGGTCACAGAATTGACACCGCCTTCCAAACAAAACCGCCTCGTAAACCATTCCAAAGGGATGGCGCTTGACCTCAGTTCGCTTTTTCTTTCCATGAGCAAGGTAATGCCATAACTTCTTTCCATGCTGCAAATACAGTTCTCAGAATCATAAATTTCAACTTAAAAAAAATCAAACCCATGCCCTACGACCTGCACAACCGCCCCCACCCCCATCTCCGCTCTTTACCTCCTTTCTCCGTCCACCTGCTTTGCATATTAGGCTGAAGCGATAAATGCCACAACCAAGGAAAATTCACAGGCTGTTCTGGCTGGGGGACTGGAGGGCCCTCTTCTGCTTCCTCCTGGTTGGAAGAGAAGGGCATTCCTGAGGGGGCTTGTGGTAGAGACCAGTATGGTATGGAGAGCAGAACCGGGAGCAAGGCCCACATAACTGTGCAACTTACAAGCTGAACAATGTGAATAAGTTTTCCAAGCCTCACTTTTTCCATCTGCAAAATGGGGCAAACAGTACCCATGTGAGATGATCTTGAGCAAGATAAAAGGAGACCATCCAGGCCTTCTTCACCTTCCATGCAAGAAAAAGACATCCCCTCTCATGCCTCTGCCCCTGCCCTTCCTCTGTCCCCCAGCCCAGAAGAGCCCCAGAGGGCCGAAATGTGTCCATGATCCAAACTCAGAGTCTAAAAGTTGACTCCATACGAGTGAAACAATGACCCATCCTATGGGGAGTTTGTGGGCACGAGGCAGCTTTGTCCCTGTGCTGTCGACTCCTGGCTTTCTCTTCTCCTGGGACTCTATAATTCTAACTTCTTCCAACCGTTCCTCGGCCCACTTTCACAATGCCAAATCATTTCCACCCATTCTGTCAGCCACAGTACTCTCTCTGGGGGCTACCATGAATGTGGCTAAGACTGGAAAAACAGTATTTGGCCAACTAGGTATGAATGTAGGGCTATCAGACCTTAATTCTCTGATCTGAAGAGGATTCAATTCAATATTTTTTTTTTTTTTTGGGACGGAGTCTCGCTCTGTCGCCCAGGCTGGAGTGCAGTGGCTGGATCTCAGCTCACTGCAAGCTCCGCCTCCTGAGTTTACGCCATTCTTCTGCCTCAACCTCCCGAGTAGCTGGGACTACAGGCGCCCGCTGCCTCGCCCGGCTAGTTTTTTTGTATTTTTTAGTAGAGACGGGGTTACACCGTGTTCGCCAGGATGGTCCTGGTCTCGATCTCCTGACCTCGTGATCTGCCCGTCTCGGCCTCCCAAAGTGCTGGGATTATAGGCTTGAGCCACTGCGCCCGGCCTCAATATGTTTTTTTGGGGGAAGTCTGTGAAATAGAAATCACTGCCCTGCATACTGAGTGGGAGAGTAAATAAGAAGTTACCAATGCATGCTCCGGCCTCCCGAGAGTATTCTACATAACAAGAGCGCTGGGCCACCCCCGCCCACTGGTGGGTAGGTGAGGGTTGAATGCTGACAGTGCCTGTCCTAAGATGGGGGCTCTGGGAGGCCTAAGCCAAGATGTGCTCTCTGACCTGGGCTGGGAGGCGGCGGAGGAGCAGGGGAGGAAACCGGTGTTCTAGGCAGAGGGATGGGAGATGGAGAAAGGTGCAGAAACAGGACAGCAGCAGGCATTTCTGGAAAACAAGATGTAGTCTGGCTTTGTGGCGGGGCAGTAGGGAGTGATAAGGTTCAAGTTATTGGCTGGCACAGATTGGAGATGCCTGAAATACTGAGAGATGTTCAGACTTTATTCTGTAGCCACGGAGAGACATTCAAAGCTTTTGAACAAGGGAATGACACAGTTGGCTGCAGAAATATGAACTAGGCTGCATTACACAGGTTGCGTGGGAGTGGGGCTGGAAGGCAGGGCAGCAAAGGGGGCTGCGAGTCCAGGCAGAGAGAGGTGAGGGGAGAGGAGGGAAGGAATGAGAGGTCCAAGCGAAGAGGACAGCCCATACGACTTGACTGACTGAACACAGGCACTGATAACTGTGGAAGGGCACAGCAGAGGGAGGAGGAAGGAGGCTTTGTAACCCGGGTAACTGGGAAGATAATGCAGCCTCTGGAGAGAGCAGTGGGCTGGGAAGATGCTGGTTTGGGCCAGGACCCTGGTGGGCAGGCAGAGGATCCTGTCCTCCAGGCCCTGAAGAGGAAGAGGGCCTTCATGCTCCACTCCTTGCCAAGGACCCCCAGTGTGCCTGGCAGTTCAAGAGCTAACAGCCTGTTTGCTCTGCCCCTGTGGGGTGGCTGGCTGGCCAGTGATCCCAGGAACACAGCTGCTCCCCATCCACATCCACTTTAAACTGCAGGAGAGCTTCCGGTAGCTCCCTGATAACTCCTGTCCCTCCAAAACCACAGTGTGGCCTCCACAGCACCCTACCTGGCCCCCGCTTCTCATAGGCCCCTCCACACAACCTCTGTTCCCACCATAGCAGTTACACAGTGAAAGGTAGACCAACACAAAGGCACGTATCTAAAAAGAGTGTGGGAATCCTTCTTATGGTGCCTTTCTCAGCTGGTATTGACAATACTCTCCCCCATAAACCTAGCCATCTGGATTCTGCAGTTTGTTGGCTTATCAAGGTTATTGTTTTGGCCTGGACACTCCCCTAAAGTCAAGCAGGCGTCTCCCTAAGGGGAGCAGAGCCTTTATCAGCTGATGGCTTGGCAGAGCTGCCAGGCACCTTTATGCTGATCTAATGCCAGGCCCAGGAAGCTGTGAATGTCTCTTGTCAAAATGCTTTGTGGCTGTCACCTTCCCACTCCTCCGAAGCACACGGCCATTGGTCAGGGAGAAGATTGTCATGGCTTCCCAACAGCTTAAGTCAGCAAGCTTTGCCCAAGTCTGGTGGTTTTGCTTTGGGAAGTGTCTGACAGCTCACTGAGACAGGTTGACGTGCCTACTTCGCACTGTATACACAATACAGCCCTTCCATAGCTCTTCCATTGCTCCCCCGGCCGGGAAAATGGCATCTGTACACTTATGGGGACAGACAGTACAGCAGCCAGGCTGTACTCCAAAGGTAATGTGCTACCAATGAACAGACCCCTTCTGGATCCTTACTACAACATGGCCCCCACCCCCCACACTGGGTGAGACGCCTCTCACAACACCAAGTCCACAGGACCTCGCCCATGGGTATTCATGACTACCAGAGCCAGAAATATCCGTCAGTGGTTTCACGGCAGAGCCCCAGTACTCAGCCCCGCTAGTCACCATGGTCTTCAGGGAACAGCACAATTTCGTTGCTTAAGAACTCCCAATGCTTTCCCACAGCACTTCAATTTCCCTGTCATCACCGCTGTCCACACGTGTGGGGGGTTCTGTGCTTATTCGCCTGTTTCCAAATGGTGCCTTCCAGGAGTTGAGAGTGACTGAGGGCTATTGGAGAGCAACTGTGTTCATGAAAGGAAATGACTTTGAAAGGATGTCATCGGTGATGCCACAAGGAAGTCAATTCTGAGCAGACAAAACAATGAGCCAACTCAGTCCAGTGGCAGTGTGAGCTCACCTGTTCCATCAGCTCGGAGCATGGCAGAAGGTGCTTTGCCAAAACTTGCATATGGCATGCACTCGCGCTTGCGTGTGATCGTGTGACTTGTATGTGCCATGACATTCCCATGCTCTAGGCTATGTCAGGCCATGGGGATACAAGGGTGAATTAAAGGCAGCCCAGTGAAGGAACTCTCAGTGTAGCTCAGCAAGCAAGTATAACGAGGTGGATGTAATTCCACAAGGTAAGTGGGGACGTGCCTCAAGAGCTATCTATGGGGACAGAGGGACAGTTAGGGAGTGCTGCTGCCTAGGTGTCCGAGAAGGCTTCTGTAAGGAGCACTGTGGTCTGCAGGGCAGGGTCCTGCGTGGGGAATCTGGAGCCCTGGGTTTGAGTGCTGACTTCAGTAACATTTAGCCAGGTGGCTGTTACCCACCTTGGGCTCCAGTTTCCTCACCTGATCTCTCAGGCAACTTTCCAGCACTAAAGTTTCCAGGGCTCTGATTAGGACCAGCTAAGAGTTTGCGTGAAGGCCCAGGACCTACTTCCAGGCTCTGCCTTAAGGATCTGCTGTCACTTCATGGCCTGGCAGCACGATCACTTAACAGTGCAAGCCATGAACAGAATCAAGGACAAAAACAAACATTAGCGTGTCTTCTCACGTAATCTGAGCCAGATGCTTCACGGGATTGTGTTGTAGGTATCCAGAGGTCCAGGGTAAATATTGATCAAACTGATTTTTTTTTTTAACGACCAAATAACTACGTACATGCCCTTGACACATATGTAATGTAAATCAACAATATTCAGGTTACTGCTCTGAAGCCACATGGGGCCCTTTTGTGGGCAACCTGCAGCTTTTACAAGCCTTCCAATTTCTTGTGTCAATAATACGTGATCCTAGACTCTGTGGGGTAGGCAGCAGGCCCGTGGCTCTGCTAGCTGGTGATGACTGCAAAAGTGGCTCCCGAGTCACACAACTCAATACCATGGGGTAAATATTTAATCCTGCTTATCTGCATGGAAATTCAATATTTTGGTTCCACCGTCTGTCTGTCTTTTTACATGCTCATCCACATCAATGTCTGGCTTAGACTGCAAGCTTTAGAGAGCCAGGGCTGCATTTAAGTTGTCTTAATGACATGAGAGAGAGATTCCTGTAAAGATGGATATTTAATAAACGTGTTTTTTGATCTTGAAGGGGAAAAAGAAGAAAATCTGTCTCTTTTTCTTTATGGCTTCTCCCTCTAGTGTCTCACCTTCTATTAGATTTAACATTGGAGCTGGAAAACGAGCCCCGTCCCTTGGAGCAGTGCATCTCTGCTGATGACAATAAAGCTGTGTGGTAATGACGGTTTTGCAATGGGTCCCTTCACAGGGGCTGCTCATTGCTGCTCAGAGGGAGGGAAGAAGCAGTCACTAGAGTGGGCAGACCTCAACATTATCCTAGTCTATACGCAGAGAGAAAAGGGGCCTGGCTCTTGGCTGCCTCATTTAGGAAGCTGCATCCAGGGTAACAGTGCATAAACATGCCCCTTTCTTGCCTTTTTGACTCTGAAATGGCTCTTGAGTATCAAGTTCTCTTTTTTCCAAGACTGTCGGTAACCCGTCGCAGAGGCAGTGGCTAGTATTGGCATTGCTGTAGAAGGGAACATCATGATGGGCTAAGCTTTAGACACTGACTGTCCTGAGGCCATGGGCATGCCAGAGTCTGTGTGAGTGTCCTCCTGTCCTCTTTCTGGTTTCCTCATGGCCAAACTCTTCAGGTGGCTGGAACCTGGGCCATGCCAAAGAAGCAAGAAGCCTGCAGAGCAACGTTCCATGCCATTGCAGGAGGCATGCAGACTCGAGACATGCACAGGGTAAGGCTGATTCACCAGGAAGCTTTCTCCCCAGCATTTCATCCAACAGCCTGTGTTAAGGCACCAGCAAGTGAGCCCCACATTGCTCAGTGCAATGGTCAGTTTCCAGTCACAGCAGCAACACTCACACCCCTTCCTTTGCGTTCCCTCCTGTCTCTCTGATCATGCCTTTAGGAGTCCTGTCTGCTGGTTCTTTCCCTTTATCCCAATCTCCAAACATCAGTAGGGCTAGGACTCAGTTCTGTGACAGCATCTCACTTCTGTCTACACTCACACCCCAGTGATCTCATCCAGAGATCCAGGGGATAAGTATCTTCTATATGTTGTTGACTCAAAATGACAGTTCAGCCACAGATCTCTCTCCTGGAGAGGTTCATTCGCCATTACACACTCAACATTTCCACTTGGATGTCTAATAGGCACTTCAAACTTCAGGGTCTACGATGGCTTTCCTGATCCTCCTGCCCTGACACCCGTTCCTCTCCCAGACTTCCCCATATCCATAAATGACAGTTCCACTCTTGGGATCATTTAGAACAATTGCCTTGGAAAATGCCTGACCTCTCTCTCTCACATCCCATATCTGATGCGTCTACAAATGACATCATCCTGAAGTCTGACCTTATCACGTCCATGGGTGTCAAGACCAGGCCCAGCATCTCCTGAGGCAGCAGGCACCTGACGGGACCCCTGCCTCCCCCTGGCCCACCTTCACTCCATTCTGCACATGGCAGGCAGACGGACCCTGATAAGTGTCTGTCAGATCACGTTGCTTCTCTGCTCAAACCCCTCCAGGGGCTCTTTGGCTCACTCCCAGTAAGAGCCAGATTCTCACAACAGTTTATATACCCTACTCCCGGGGTCCCACAGCCTCACCTCACACCACTCACCCCCTTACTCCCTCCTCTCCAGCTGCACAAGCCTCCTCAGCTCCGGATTCATCAGCGTGGCCCCCTTCTCATTGGCCCCTTCTTGCTAACCCCTAGAACGCTCTTTTCCCAATTACCTGCAGGGTGCCTTTCCTTCCAGCCTCCAATTCTTTATTCCAATGCTGCCTTCTCGGTGAGACACTCCTTGGCTGCCCCTCTGAAATCACAACCTCTCAACACTCTTCCCCCTTCACTGCTTCACCCCTCTCTGGTATGCTATTTAATTTACCATCTGTCTCTCTACTAGAATCTAAGTTCCACGAGGGCAGGGATTTTTGACTCCCTTGTTCACTGCTCTATCACCAGTGTCTACAACAGTGCCTGGTAGAGAGCAGACCTTTCGTTTGTGAGTGGGTGGACTAATGAATGAATGAACTGGAACATATTTTTGCATATAACTTACTGGCCACTTCACTTACTCTAATATTTAGAGAAATGCCTCCCAACTGCATGCTTTTTTTCTGTTGTCCTTCCAGCCCATTTCGTCTATTTCCTTGGTGGCTTTTGCAGCTTTCCCTAAGAAAACAGAATCCCTGGGCTCCCCTCAGGGATGCTGTGTGTCCCCAAGCAGCTCCTGCACTGCACCCAGCCCCACCTCCCTAGCCTCACACCATGGGAATATGGATGCTGCCCGGGGAGAAGCAGAGTCACCATAGCTGCTGATGAGGAGTGATCAGCCTTTTCTCTTAAAAGATGACTTAGCTTTTGAGCTGAAGAGAGTTGGCAAACATACCATACTGTAGTCTTTTAGAAGCTTCAAAGGCTAAGACATTATGGTAATTGAAACACATATGCTTCAAACGTAGCAGGATTTCTCCCCTTGTATTTGTTTCAAAGGGCAATCTACGAAATTCTCAAGACAGGAAGATGGTTTCTGAGCCACTGTCTTGCCTTTTTTGCAAGTGAATTAGGCCTCCGATTCCTTAATCATTTCATCACATCAATTCTACTTTTAACTGGACTTCCCCAACAGACGCAGTCCTTTGGATTCTCTTCCTGGCTCCATTCCTGTCTCTCATGTTCCACTTCATTGTATGTGTCTATCTTACTCTGTACACCTTGCTTTTTAAAATATTCATTCCTCTGCCTCATCCCCTGGAACTGTCCCACTAATTAGCATTTCCACTAACGAAGGAGCCAGGCTCCCATTCCAGTCCTCCTAGGACAAGAAACAGACCCCCAGGGCTCCTCCAGCCGTAAGGAAGCAGTGCAAGGCGAGAGAAACCAGTCTCCAGAGTCTAAGGTCATCCATATCTAGGCTTAGGAAAATCTTGGCGAGACTGTCTATTGGGGTAGGCAGCTCATTACGCTCTTCTCAAAGTTTGTCAAGAAAGTTGGGTAGATGGGCCTTGTCCATGTGATCTGCTCCAGCTGCAAAGAATGCTCCATGCTGGGAACTCTCCTAGGAATTTATTCATTTAGTGGGTTAGATGGAGAAGCAGCACACTCTCCCTTGGAAGCTCCTGCTTTAGGCAGAGAACAGAATAGCTATGTTCTGTTATCTCAGTGGACAGCCACTGGCTGCTAAACATGTAGTGGCTATTGCAGCTTTTCAGTAACACATGCTACAGAAATGCTCATCACCCTTAGTCACAAGGTAGGGCCAGTGCTCTGACTTAGGGTGGAGCCCGGAGCCAGCATACAAACTCCTGCATTTTAGAGGTATGCTTCTCCGTGGCTCACAGGCCAACTTATTTATGTAGCATACCACTCAGTGCCACAAACGAATCAACTACTCCTCAGTTCTATCAACAGTGTAATAGAAGCTCTCAGACATTTTTCCAGGAAGACCCTCAACAGCATCATGGCTCATTGTTATAATCCATTCAAAGGCCCCGTATTCCAACTTGCAAAACCACTTAGCAGAGCACAAAGGCCTCCTTAGGTTACTAAATTATGTTGTTACCAGTCCCTTGTTGTTTGTGTGCTTTAAATTTGTATTTGCTCCTTGAGCAGTGTTATCAGAAAGGGAGCAGTTGATAGAATTATTAAATCTATCTTTGAAATGAGGGAGCAGAGATTCTGCTCCCGTGAACATCTTTGGCTGTCTTCGTCCCACTTCCTGCACCTGTTTCTGCCCCTGGCAGCTCTGCTCATCGTCCTGTCTGCTCCGGGTGAAGTTCCAGCTCCCTGCCTTTATCGGCATGACTCCACGCAGCAAATGCCCCGGACGGTTCTTTAACCTGTTTGCTTCCTGGACTACTCTAGATGCTCAGTGTTTAGGAAACTGTTTTTAAGTAAGGCTGCTTGAGAGGACAGAAATGCACCTATTCAAACGAGTGTAGTGAAAGAGAAAGATATTGCACACAGAAAAAGAAAGAAAGAGTATGGTTAGAGTCCCAGAGATCGAGGCCAAATGAGATACAGAGAGTGGTTAGCGTTAACCCAAAGGCTCTCAAATTTACTGTGCATTTTGATCACCTGGGGGAGTTGTCGAAACACAGATTCCCGGGCCCCATCCCCACAGTTTCTGGGTCAGTAGGTCTGGAGTGGGGCCTACGAGTTTGCATTTCTAACAAGTGTCCAGGTAATGCTGATGCTGCTGGTCAGGGGCCACGTGTTGAGAACCACTGGGCTAATCTGATAAGAGCCTGCATTTTCATGATCCATCATTTTTTACATATTTGTGAGACAATGCCATCCATCACTCTCATTTCTATCCCAGCCACAGCCTGGCCAACAATGGGCCACGTGAGCCACAGCCTGGCCAACAATGGGCCACGTGAGCCACAGC